>NC_090735.1:39930260-39935260 GCF_036898095.1 Palaemon carinicauda | reverse complement strand
AAGTATATTATTTTCAAGGGTGATGAATTATATCACGTAAATTAATCTCACCCTAATGAATAGTGAATGTTAGACAAATCAAGTATAGTATTGAAACTTAATTTCTTAAGCAAATAATCTGGTGGTAAATAAAATGTTAGTTAATTAAGCGGGATTATTACTACACAGGTACCAAGTAATGTTAATATAAAAACATCAAGGTAGCATTTAAGGAAGTGATTCTCCTCATCAATGCCCTTACCAACGCTTCGTCCAAATAAATTCAAGGTTATTAATGGATTGGAGAGGAAGTGAAACTTGACAAGGACAAAAAAAAAAACCTGATATATATCTATAATGATTGAAGATTACTCGTGACGAAAATTTTACAAAAACATTAGACATCTCTCTCTCTCTCTCTCTCTCTCTCTCTCTCTCTCTCTCTCTCTCTCTCTCTCTCTCTCTCTCTCTCTCGCACTATGCCCTATTGAAAATAGAATACACTCGACAAAATTCTTCTCTTTTGTTTGAAATTCGAAATTTTATACATTCAATATTCAAGGAAATTTCCTGACAACATTTCTTAATAAAAGGTGATTATACATTACCTCAAACATTAACGTTTAAGTCCTTTTCCTCTGCGTGTATATTTTTTCATATTACAATCTTTCAATTAGAGCTTCAATAATAGATGCTCTAAATTTTAATGAGAGAGGAAATTATTGGGATAAGTATATTATTGTTCTTATTTAGAACAAAGACAATCAAGACATTTTCTTCACTCCAATTCATGATTGTGTTTCAATTAACTATTCAAAAATCTGTAACTTACAAAATAGCATAAAGTGGCTTGAAGATTTTTTTTTATTCACCATATCATTACGAAATGATGAAATTCATCAAATTCATAATTATTTCTTGAATTTTTATATTAAAAAGAGATAATATCATATCGTAATTATTTTTGTTGATGGATTCATGTACTCGCTTTATAATACTTGTTGTTCTATAGTAAGAAAATAGTCGTATTACTCAGCAATGAATGTTCGTTTTTAAATAGTTCCGATCGCTGATTTAAAGACTCCATATATTATAGCCACGAGAGGAGAAATTATAAGACTTAATTGGAGTTAGTAGTTTCGTCCATTAGTGTCACTATTACCGAAAGTACTAACTCCAATCAAGTCTTTTCTTTTTTCCTTTTCGATATCGCTAAGGGACGGAAATATTAACTCCAATCAAGTCTTTTTATTTTTCCTTCCGTGACTATAATACATATTTCATGTTCATCACGTGTCAGCTTCCGGGATTCCTACACTTAAAGACTTCATGTTATAATTATTATAAACAAATACCAGTAAGTGAAAATAACACTTATTCATCCTTATCTTCACTACTGTACATATATTTCCTTATGACCTCCCATCCCGTCACCGTCCAAAATTACTTCCATTTACACTCTTAGTACATTTATTCTTCCTACTCAGTGTATTATGCATAGAGAAAAGAAAAGACATCAGTATAACGTAATCTTTTGAATACTCCTACATGCCTCCAGATCTTTGATTTCCCAGGTGGCCGATATAGAGTGACTAAATTTGGACCCCTCAATTCTGCTTCTCGGTAGAAGGTCTTATATCTTTTCCTCTCTCTATTTTTCTTTTTTGGATATTAATGACCCATGGGCGAATAAAAAAAAATCACTATTTACCTTGGAATTACATTTTATTTTGTGTACAAACATACCTCTCTCTCTCTCTCTCTCTCTCTCTCTCTCTCTCTCTCTCTCTCTCTCTCTCTCTCTCTCTCTCTCAAACTTATCTAGGTTAACGAAGTTACAAGTGTCGAATGGCTATGGGATACTTCCAGATTATCTAAGAGACGAGAGTAACCGAGTAAATTGTTAATGGTCGACATAAGAAGTTCTGCCTCGAGGTGAAAATGGGTTACATCTCCTGAGAAATATACGGGAAAATATTTCGTTCCTGGACATATGAGAGACTTATTACTATTTCATATATAAGTGGGAGTAGCTATTACTCGTCAGAGGTTGATGTTGGTATGTTTCTCGTACGATTCTGTATGAAACCTGAAATATTTTGAAGTCTACACATAATATCTGTATCTATTATTTGCTTACTTTCTTACGTAATGATAAGTGATCATGTTTTACCTCAATATTGAGAAGTAGATGTCTTAACTGGATCACCGTGAGTTTTTGAACATACGGTTCACTGTTGAAAACCGTAATTTTGATCGGATATTCTCCGTAAAAATATAGTTCTTAGCCGCATTTCAGTAAACTACAGGAGACCGTAATTTTTACCCTACTTTGTTATTATCTTTTAAGGTTTGTTGACCATAATATCACTCCATAACGTAAATATATCCGTTTTTAAAACGTAAATGCCCGGCAACATTTATTCCAGGATTTTTACCGTTTTTTTAAGGCAAAATTTTAAATGTTTAGAATATTGATCGCCAACTAGAGAAGATTTGAGAAAAAAAAAATGAATAAAAAATCTAGAAAACCTGAAATATAAGAAAATTATTTTAGTCCTTCATATGAAGGGAAGTGTCTGCATCCGTCAGTGAGAATTATGTGGCAATCTTTTGCCCATTCCTCGAAAATTATCTACGTGATATTCACTTACAGATTATACTTTCAATTCTACTTTGTGAAGAAAGTAAAAGCCATTTGTTGGTATGGAAGTTTTGCTAAGAGGCAAAAATATGGAAAAAAAAACGAGCATTTATAATTTCTTGAACTTTAAAAGAAGTTTAGTAATTATTTCCTACATAAAATTACTCATTGTTGGAACAATGTACTTTCTCTTGGAAGACGGTATTTATGACATACTTGAGATCTTTAAACCATTGAATGTTTGTTTTAAATCCTTAATGATATCTGCTCAGCTACTTCCACATTTTTTTCATATAATCAAAATTTTTTATTTGAATATACTAATCATGGATAATTTCAATCATCTTATAAAAAAATAAATCTGCTTAGCGAATTAAAAATAACTTTGCCCTAATCTTAAATAAATTAATTATTAGTAATTTCACAAATATAAAATGTATTTTAATTAGAGGAGCACCATTGGGTTTTGACAAAACTTCCTTTGCACCCAACAATGAGTCATTCAACAAGAAAAAGTTGCAGTCGGAGTAAAGTTTTCGTATGAACTTTCTTCTTTTTTTATTCTTATTTGTATTTCTAGACGTTATTCTCCGGACTTTGTGGCAATCATCTTCTTCAGACCGTCAGCTGGTTTTCATCCACAAAGTGTCTTTTTTTAATATTATTATTATCTTCAATTTTCTTTCTTATTTCAACACACACTAATGTAAAAGAAGATATCACAAACCGAAGATTATTTACAGAGGAAGAGAATGTAATTCTATTTTAACTTTATAAAGTGTGTATAAACAGGGAGACAATATATAACAAAAGACAGCGTTATAGGGAACTCGAGAGCCCTAGATACTTATTGGATCTTTTGCCTGAATATTGATTTGATTTTCTTCACCTAAACAATGAATTAAAAATATTTGTTTTAGGTGACTTTGGATGGTCACAATAGGATATATATATATATATATATATATATATATATATATATATATATATATATATATATATGTTTATATATATGTTTATATATATATATATATATATATATATATATATATATATATATATATATATATATATATATATATATATATGTGTGTGTGTGTGTGTGTGTGACAATACACATACACACGTAAACACAAACACACGCACACACACACGTATATATATATATATATATATATATATATATATATATATATATATATTGATTTTTGTTCGAAATTTAGATAATGAAAAGGTTGTTAGAAAATATGTAAGCTTTAAAAGAATGATTAAATGAAGAAATTGTTCTTGAGTAGATCTTGAACATTTGCATCAGAGGGCTAATAATGCAATATCAAAAAATAACTCTTACACAGCTTCCAGACATCTGTTTTCTTCTATGGTATCTGCATTAAAATGATGAGGTAATGTCTTAGAGATATGTAAAAAATCATATTTATTGAAAGCCTCAATGCACATAGTTAAATAGGGTCTGTGCAGTTAGAGGTCATAATAGGATTTTATATTTAATTTTGACAACTGATAAAAAGGCATTAATTATTTACCATAAGAACGTAATCACTTAATCATTACCGAGTCGTTGAAAGTATGTCAGTGCACGCGATCAGGCTATTGAGAGAGAGAGAGAGAGAGAGAGAGAGAGAGAGAGAGAGAGAGAGAGAGAGAGAGAGAGAGAGAGAGAGAGAGAGAGTAAAAATGCATTCCATTATTTCATCTCTAGAGCAAACTATTACCAATTATAAAGTCTTAACTACATTAGGAAACCATTGAAGTCATTACCAATACAGTGCTCACTTCCATAGTAATCTGTAACACTTACATGAGGACTAATGTTGATATTTCTGCTGGAGTGGTCCTACAATCTCTTAAGAATTACCGTTATTCTAACTTTCCTGAGATTCAATTCTTTGTTCAATTGGTAGGAAGTCCCTCGAGTCTAGAAATACCTTCGGTTTCAAGGTAGCAAAACCGCCTGCACACAAGTATGTGGGTATATATATATATATATATATATATATATATATATATATATATATATATATATATATATATATATGTGTGTGTGTGTATGTATGTATATATATATACATTTATGTATATTTGTATATATATATATATATATATATATATATATATATATATATATATATATATATATATATATATATATATATATATATATATATATATATATATATATTTATATACTCTTGGGTAATACGGTCTCTAATCTTCTTATGAATATGAGGATAGCTTTATCTCGGTTTCTTTATTCTTATTTTGACTTGAACTATCCATAGTTTAATCTAATAAGATTCTTTCAAGTATGAACCAGTTGTTCTTTTCATTTCATGTTAAATATAAGGTATTTTTGGGG
>NC_090735.1:39917760-39922760 GCF_036898095.1 Palaemon carinicauda | reverse complement strand
TTATTTACACAGTCTTTGAAAAAACACTGTATTGATTATTATGGATAAAAGTTGGGATTAAAACTAGTAATTTCTCAGATGAGTTTACATATATTGAAGAGATTTAAGACTATTAGACGGATGAACAATCAGATTCCAAAATTAAAGGATCTATGATACATAAATAACCTCATTGATAATATTTAAAACTTCCGAAGCATTCAATAGCTATGAATTAAGCAAAAATATTTGTTTAGGAATGAGACATCTATGATTTATCTGCATTTCAAACAAACTGTCGATTATCCAATTATAACTCACAATTAAATTTATTTTGAATATAAACAAAAACAATATTAAGTACCTTTGCATGTATTATTTAGGGAATTAAGTGTAAAGCTTATAGGATATGTTAAGAGATTAAAAATGTATTAACACATATGCACACACTTATCTATATATAAAATAATATTTAGATCTCGATATACACACATACAGAGTTTATATATACACATATATACAGTGTGTATATATATACGCATATATACATACATATATATACATATATATATATATATATATATATATATACATATATATATATATATATATATATATATATATATATATATATATATATATATATATATATATATATAGCAAAAGCCAGTAGGAAGTAATAAAAGAAAATTAGTACCAGGCGCTTTTGTGCATTTTAATACACTTCTTCAGGGTTCAATAAAAAGTGAGACAGTTGAACGACGTCAATAAGTAAAATAGGTTAAAATAAAAAAAAAAGAAAAATAAAGAAAACTGAATAATAACAGAAATGATAGAAAAACCTTGTCAGCTAACTAGCATTGTCAAACAATCAAACAACCCACAGCCAAAATGTGTACTTGAACGCAAATTGGTCATAAACACAAAACAGGTATACAGATATTACATAATTCTGAATTGTTGAACCTTATTGGTCATATAGAAATTATTGAATTATATAAACCAGCACTAATATTAAAAACACAATCAGACTTTATCTTTAAAATACTTGATTCTATAATATTTCTCTTCACGACATCTCTACGTAGAGCAACTCTTTAGAGTTATTCCATTCTATCAAATGATTATATTCATTCATGTGAACAAAAAGTACGCTGGACATATTACCACATAAATGAATATGATCAATTGAAAGACTGGAAGAACTCTAAACAGCGGCTGTATTATAGAGATGCCGTAAAAAGAAATATTATAGAATCAAGTATTATATAGATAAAGTCTGGTTGTGTTTTTTATATTAGTGCTGGTTCATATAAATTGGATAATTTCATTATGACCAATATTGTTCAACAGTTCAGAATTATGTAATTTATATCGTTATTTAGCGGTAAGATGCAGCAATTGGCCAAGAAAGAAGTCGGGATTAAATGTTGGGAACAACTTAGAAAAAGCTTGATCCCCTTGAAATAGGTTATTCAGTTTTGCTGCCTACAAGTGAGTTTGACAGTGGTCGCCTAGACTGTAGGTCTGCGCCAGGAGTCGTTCTTGAAATGGACACAAGAGGCTTTTACAAGATCGGCATCAAGAATGGAATAGTTAACACAAATTTTTCCAGAAACCAACTTTCAAAAGGCGATTGCATACTAGTAGAGCAAGGTAAAGTTAAACGAGATGTGTTACCTTTCCGTAATATTGCAGTCTTTCATGCTAGCACCGGTGGTCAAGGGTTCACAAAATGCTGTTGTGCTTCTGAATGTAATGTCACTGCCATTGAAATCCAAATAACAATAAATGTTAGAGTAAAATGTATATTGTTGCTGAGAATTTATGCACTTTCCAACTAGTTATTTAATTTTCTTTGGTTGTGTAAACATTTTCATGAAGCATATGATGATTATGGTGATGATATGATTAAATTTTTTTTATTGTTTTAGGTATTTTTTCTTTTATTTATTATATTTATATTAGTGTATTCATAATAATTTATTGCTTATGAAAATCAATTATATAGACTGATATGAAGAGAAGTGAACAAAATAACTAGTTTCTAGTTTGTAAAACGGACAATTTGCTAAAACAAGGACTGAGCTTTGTAAGCATAAGTTTTCAGTATCTAGATTTCAAAATCATTATATTAACTGCATAGGGTGTCACAATACCTGATTTGCCGAAACCAGGAACCTAGCAACTTGCCTATATCGTGAAATATGTTACCCAATCTGTGAATTAGGCAATTTTGAAGAATCCAGAGGCTACATATTTCCGGCAAATGACTTGCAACTTCGTGAAACAGGCAATGAAAGGCCTATTTCATGAATTAGGCAGCGCACTGACTACCTAATTCATAAAACAGGCAACTTTAAGGATTAGTCACGACATATATATGCCTGTGTATATATATATATATATATATATATATATATATATATATATATATATATATATATATATATATATATATATACTTATGCATATACATACATATATATATATATATATATATATATATATATATATACATATGCATATATATATATATATAAATATATATATATATATATATATATATATATATATATATATATATATATATATATATATATATATATATATATATATAAATACACAGGCATATATATGTCGTGAGTAATCCTTAAAGTTGCCTGTTTTATATATATAAATATTTATATATTTATATATATATATATATACATATATATAATTTTATATATGTATATATATAATTATTTATATATATATATATATATATATATATATAATTTATATATATGTATACATATATGTATATATATATATATATATATATATATATATATATATCTAATCTATATATATATATATATATATATATATATATATATATATATATATATATATATGTATGTATACATATATATTAGTAAAGCTTACACAATTTGTGTACTTATTAAATTGTTTTCTTAAACTTATTATGACGATGGGACAATTACTGTACTTACATCAGGGTTTCCCTTAACTTGATAAGCTACTCAGAGCTGAAAACAATTTCCTTCTGTAAGAATAATGACTAAACCACCAGAGAAAAAATAAGAAATTTTTTCCCCCAGCGATGTACTTTACGAGAACATTTTGAATTTACGAGAGTCGAGACCTGCAATAAAAGTTCACTTTTCGGTTGAACTTTCTGAAACTAAATTTACATGATTTTTAGGTCTTTGCAAATTCTATTTTAGAGTGCGCCGGAACAAAGCCAGTCACCCGGTTGGTAGGCGTAGGGGTAAACGAACAAACACAGTCACTCATTTGGTAGGTGTATGGGCAAAGGAACAAACACAGTCACTCATTTGGTAGGTGTATGGGCAAAGGAACAAACACAGTCACTCATTTGGTAGGTGTATGGGCAAAGGAACAAACACAGTTACTCATTTGGTAGGCGTATGGGCAAAGGGACAGAGTTAATCAGTTGGTAGGCGTATGGACGAAGGAACAAACAAAGTCACCCAGTTGGTAAGCATAAGGGTGAAGGAACAAACAGTCAATCAGTTGGTAGGCGTAGGCGTGAAGGAACAAACATAGTCATTCAGTTGGTAGGCGTAGGATTAATGAATAGACACAGTCACCCAGTTGGTAGGCATAGTGGTAAAGGAGCAAAAACAGTCACCCAGATGGCAGGCATAGGGGTTAAGGAACAAACGCAATCACTCAGTTGGTAGGCGTAGGGGTGAAGGAACAAACACAGTCACCCAGTTGGTAGGCGTAGAGGTAGGGGAACTAACACTGTCACTCATTTGGTAGGCATATGAGGGAAGGAACAAATACAGTTACTCAGTTGGTAGGCGTATGGGTGAACGAACAAACACAGTCACTCATTTGGTGGGCGTATGGGCAAAGGAACAAACACAGTTACTCAGTTGGTAAGCGTATGGGTGAATGAACAAACAAAGTCACCCGGTTCGTAAGCATAAGGGTGAAGGAACAAATATTCACTCAGTTGGTAGGCGTAGGCTTGATGGAACAAACGTAGTCATGCAGTTGGTAGGCGTAGGATTAATGAGCAAACACAGTCACCCAGTTGGAAGGCGTAGCGGTAAAGGAGCAAAACAGTCACCCAGATGGCAGGCATAGGGGTGAAGGAACAAAAAAAGTCACTCAGTTGGTAGGCGTATGAGTGAAGGAACAAACACAGTCACCCAGTTGGTAAGCATACTGGCGAAGGAACAAATACAGTCACCCAGATGGCAGGTGTAGGGGTGAAGGAACAACCACAGTCACTCAGTTGATAGGCATAGGGGTGAAGGAACAAACACAGTCACTCAGTTGGTAAGCGTAGGAGTGAAGGAACAAACACAATCAGCCAGATGGTAGGCGTACGGGCAAAGGAACAAATACAGTCTCCCAGTTGGCAGGAGTAGGGGTGAAGGAACAAACACAGTCACTCATTTGGTAGGCATATGTGTGAAGGAATAAACACATTCATTCAGTTGGTAAGCGTAGGAGTGAAGGAACAAACACAGTCACCCAATTGGTAGAAGTTTGGTCAAAGGAACAAAAACAGTCACCCAGTTGGCAGGCGTAAGGGTGAAGGAACAAACACAGTCACCCAGTTAGTAGGCGTAGGGGTGAAGAAAGACGCAGAGTCAGTCAATTAGTCGGTGTAATTGTGAAGATGCTAGAAGACATCCAGTTGGTAGGCGTAGGGGTAAAAGGAAAAAACACAGTTACTCAGTTGGTAAGCGTAGTAGGGGTGAAGGAACAAACACAGTCACTCAGTTGGTAGGCGTAGGGGTGAAGGAACAAACACAGTCACTCAGTTGGTAGGCATAGGGTTGAAGGAACAACAACAGTCACTCATTTGGCATGCGGAGTGGTGAAGGAACAAACACAGTAACTCAGTTGGTAGGCATAGAGGGAATGGAACAAACAGTCACTCATTTGGTAGGCGTAAAATTGAAGGAACTAAAACAGTCACCCATTTGATAGGTGTAGTGGTGAAGGAACTAAAACAGTGACTCATTTGGTTG
>NC_090735.1:39905260-39912760 GCF_036898095.1 Palaemon carinicauda | reverse complement strand
CAGAATCCACCATTGATGAGAGAGACTCTTGCAAAATCTAACCCATCGTTTTCTGCTGCATTTGTTAAAGGATAAATCACTAGAGCGTTTCGCTCTGGCGGTTCCAATAACAATAACTCCAGAACATTATATCATGTTGCTGGCATCACAGGAAAATGAGTATTTCACTAGAGATAATAGTTGCCACTTAGATTATACCCAAAATGAATGGTTTTGTAAGCTTGATTTACAGCAATAACAGAGATTAATTACTTGTGCAATAAGACCCCTGCCATAGGTATCCAACTAAGGAAAACTAGATAAAGTATAGTAATACAAATAATAGTTTTTTTTTTATATATATATATCTATCTCAAGACTGTCGAAATTCATTAAATATACCCACACTTACATTCATACAATACACAGTATAGTATAAACAATAACGAATGCCGCCATTTCTAGTCCACTGCAGAACAAAAGCCTCAGACTTGTCAATTCAGGCCTAGGGTTTAACCACTTTTCAACACCATGTTGGCCAGTCCGGATTGGTGATGGTGGGAGATTTACGTTTAATAGCTCAAAGTAGACCAACCCAGTATGGGTGGCCATGACTACTCCAGCTTTGCTGATCATGAGGATACACAAATCCTTTCACCACCACCACGTTAAGGTATCCCCATTCAGAAAGGTGTATATATATATATATATATATATATATATATATATATGTATATATATATATATATATATATATATATATGTATGTATGTATGTATATATATATATATATATATATATATATATATATATATATATATATATATATATATATATATATATGTATATATACATATATATATATATATAATATATATATATATATATATATATATATATATATATATACATATATATGTATATATATATATATATATATATATATATAAATATATATATATATATATATATATATATATATATATATATATATGTATATCTACACATATATATATATATATATATATATATATATATATATCACAAAATATATAAGAGAAGAAAAGCCTATACCAATGCCAATGTCTATAAGATCATTGTCACAGAATGAACCCAATTGAAAACATTCCTTCTTAGACTCCAATAAAATGCAAATTTAAGCCACAAATACATTTTCTTCTTTCCTTTTCCTCCGCTTAGGAACAAACGCAAATGGAAACCCTGTGCTCTCGGACTCTTTTCCATTTTTGATGTTTCCTGACGTGATGAATGATTGACTTTTTTCAATTCGTGGAATATTCCGTGTTTTTTCCATTCTTTTTTCCAGGTCATATATTTCATTGCTTGGTTTTGCATATTTCGAGAGTATTTATTCTTTCTTTTTATTACATTTTGTTTTTGATTGCCAGAGGATTACTTTATAATTTCTATGCATACAGTGGTTTTACCTCTCACAAAGATAGGCATTATTACCAAGAAGAAAATAAGAATTTTTATGATTTAATTTTTTTTTTTTTGGGGGGGGAGCGCCTAATATTAACGCATGTATAAAGAGGTACACGAATTAAAAGACATATTTATAATATAGAAAAGTAAATTATTTTTTTTATATTGATAAATGGATTATTTAATTTCCAGTTCATTTGGCAATTTTTCTGTCGATGAAGTATATCCTCTCCATCATAAAGAGAACGAAAGTAATCAAAGTATCAGGGTTTCAGTGCGCCCATAAACTAATATCTATCAATTAAAATGAAAGAGGGCCCTATTGGCTTTATTGATATATTCGTCAATTCGTATTCCACGAATTAATTGATGATTCGAACACTTCATTTCTTCCTTGTTAAGGTTGCTTGTTAACATCAAAAATATTTATTAGCCTTAATTTCATCAGTACATTAATTATTTGAAAACAAATTACTTCGCATGACTGACATAAGTTGGAGTCTTTTTTTTTGAAGTGAATAAAGAGAAAATTGCACACACACATACACACACACACACACACACACACACACACATATATATATATATATATATATATATATATATATATATATATGTGTGTGTGTGTGTGTGTGTTCGTGTATACATATATATATATATATATATATATATATATATATATATATGTGTGTGTGTGTGTGTGTGTGTGTGTGTGTGTATGTATGTATCTATGTATGTATTTATATATGTGTGTGTGTGATAATATTTGGTATAAGAAAATTGCCTCCATAGATGGTCAGTGTCTGAGAGAAGTAGGTAATAGTTCATTATACTATTTCCAACTGTACCTAGCTAGGAAATAAGCTTCTAGTCCATGACCGGACTTGGGGGAACAGCTAGGCAGAAAATTATGTACCTAGGTGCTATCCGAGCGTTGCGGGTCGCAGCTAGCCAGAGAGAGAGAGAGAGAGAGAGAGAGAGAGAGAGAGAGAGAGAGAGAGAGAGAGAGAGAGAGTGGGGGGGGGTGTCTCGAACATATTTGAGAAAATTATATCGGTTTTTCGATCAGTTAATTAAGAATTGCCGGATAAGAAACAATTGAAGGTACAAGGTATCGTATAAGTGCAGCTGGACCAAAGTACAATATCCTTCAAGACAGAAATTTGTCTAGATTACCTCTCTCTCTCTCTCTCTCTCTCTCTCTCTCTCTCTCTCTCTCTCTCTCTCTCTCTCTCTCTCTCTCTCATCTGCATTTTTGCCTTTTCTTAACTCTCTTGCCGCAGGTTGTCTCATTATTTCCAACTTTCCGCGATTAACGTCTCTCTCTAAAAATAATATACATATAGGGTATTATAATGCTTATATATCACTATCTGCAACATTGCAGATAATGAATGTCATTCTTATGCTTTTAATATTTTATTCCTCGAGGCAAAACTTAATGGGAATGATAAAATATCCACAACTTTACAATTACAATTAGGTTTTTTTTTTTTTCTGGTATTTGGGTTTACAATCTTTCTGTCACTTGAAGAAGGTTTATGATTTAGAAAAGGAAATTATATTAATTTATAATCTGACATCGTTATGAATTAGGTGGTATGTGACTTAGTTAAAAAAAAACAAGTTATCGGGGTTAATTGTACTTCAATTGCCATCCCTTGCAATATATGTCGTTTCAATAGCCAATATTTTTTAGCACCATTGACTGGATGGTGAGTAATGTTAATACAATTTTTTTGACTTCTATTCAAACTGGAATCATAAAATCACGACTATTCGTTTCCATTGGTTTTCTGACATTTATATAGAGAAGTTAATTACTTTTTTAGCTAAAAATATTCATACCCTTTTGCTAATATTTCATCTGGTCGTAGATTAGATCACGTGCTTTCTCATATGTTAGCATTTATTATTATTATTATTATTATTATTATTATTATTATTATTATTATTATTATTATTATTATTATCATTATTATTATTATTATTATTATTATTATTATTATTATTATTATTATTATTATTAATAATAACTAAGCTATAACCTTAGTTGGAAAAGCAAGATGTTATAAGCCCAAGGGATCCAATATGAAAAAATAGCACAGAGAGGAAAGGAAATAAGGAAATAAATAAACGATATTAGAAAAAAAATGAACAGTTGATAAAATATTCTAAAAACAGGAACAACATCAAAACAGATATTTCATATATAAACCATAAAAAGACTTATGTCAGCCTATTCAACATAAAAACATTTGCTGCAAGTTTGAACTTTTGAAGTTCTACCGATTGAACTACCCGATTAGAAAGATCATTCTACATCTTGGTGAGAGCTGGAATAAATCTTCTAGAATACTGTGTAATATTGAGCCTCATGATGGAGAATGCCTGCCTGTTGAAATTAAATTTAAATATCATTCAAAGCACATGATAGGACTCTATTGTATACAGATTAAACAATACTTTGAAAATACCGAGGTTTTGTGTTGGTGTTATTTTGAATCATCTTTTGTAAATTAGATTAAAATATTGAAATGACAATTATTGTTTTCTAAGTCATACTTTAATGTTTCACGAGTAATGCTTCTTTAATGAATTTATGGACATCTTCATTACATGCATGGTATTGAAGTTTGCCTACTTCATTTGCGTAATTACACGTTCCATACCTAATTATTTTTGCCTTCAAACACCCTAGATATTCAAAGTTGATATTAATATAATATTCCATCGTCTTTAGCAAACTAATATTACCAACCATGCATAAATATGATTAAATACTCATTGCAAATGTATTAGCATTTGAATATTTATGTGACAATCAAAGGGTGATATATCAATTTCATTAGAAAGCTATTAAACGATTGAAGTAAATTGTTGAAAGTGATTAGTAATTGACTGTGGTTGCGCATAAACAGTATATGTTGTATTAATCAGATGGATTTGTTTCTGCACGGACTTTTTGTTTATATATATACATATATATATATATATATATATATATATATATATATATATATATATATATATATTGTCTCTTAGATTTTGAGATGTCGTTGATTTAACCTCACAATTCTTATAGATAAATCTACCAAATCAAATATTTTATGGTTTTCACATCTACTAGTGATTCTAATATAAGATATACATATCTTTTTAGTAGTAAAGACTACGTAGTACTACCAGGTAATTTGAAGCATGCTGATTACCAATATTATCACATAGGAAACTGGTAACCATTTTGTAAAGTCAGAATGTTACATTCTACATTATTATTTCCATTTTTTTTCTTTCATTTGGTATGAATGACTTTCTATATTAATCATACATCTTTCCTCAAAAAGATTATTCATCCTTAAAAAAATCTAATCTTGTTATTTTCATTTACAGAAATAGTACTGCCTTTTACAGCAATCAATATTTTGAAATATGACATAGTATTTCGTTAAAGAAAATTATTTATATCTACAATTATTTAGAAGTTACTTGATTATTTATTAAAAAGGAATATTTAGTGATATATGTCCCTATCCCATTTACTGGCAGATTATACCAATGAAGAGAAAAAGATAATAAGTACAATAGAATATTTTAATTACAAAATTAACGCCACTGAGGCAGCAATTGCTTTCAATAAAGAAAGAATATTTGCATTTGCATACATAATACTGCCATTTTCAGAAACCAATATTTTTTAAATACGACATATTAATTCATTAAAGAAAAAATATTTCTATTGAAATATTTTTTTCAGAGAATGACGTGATAATTCATTAAAAAAACTAATATTGTCATTCACAGAAATAGTATTGCCATTTCCAATAACCAATATTTTTAAAAGGTGACATAATAATTCATTAAAGAAAATATTGAAGAGTCGTTTAAAGCAGGATCCACTTTACCTAAGCGTCCCCTCATAATATGCGTCACCTTTAATGGACACGTTCATTGCAGTGAAACTTCTTGTAAGAATTTTCGTAAAAATGTCCACCTATAAATGTCATTTAGAATTTATTATAGGAAGTCTATCGCAATGCAGAAATTTCCTCCCTAAAGCCTTGCATCACACCGCAGTACTTGGAATTTCCTACTTCCCTTAAAAGCAAATCATGTTAAATTACCTTTATTACCACCGCCAACGGAGTTGGAAGGAGGGTATATTTTAGCCCCGGTTTGTATGTGTGTGTGTGTGTGTTTGTTTGTGAACAGCTTCATGGCCACAATTTTAACTATAGAGTAATGAAACTTGTAAGGATTAATTGCTATGTTGAAATATGAAAACGATTAAATTTTAGAAGGTCAAGGCCAAAGGTCAAGGTCTAGGCAAGCAAAATGTGCAGTTCACGTAATCAGCCATAAATTTGGTCATCGTTGTCGCAGAGACTTCAAACAAGGTTCATATTCGAGTGTATGAAAGTCCACGCCAATTAATACAGGTTAAGGTCAAAGGTCAAGGTCGAGTCTAAGGTCAAGGTCATCAAGGTCAAGTAAAAGGTCAAATTCCGGTCATCAACCATGCGGCCACAATTTTAATCGTAAAGTAATGAAACTTCCAGGGATTTTAAACTGATATGTAAAGAGCTAGACATGAATACATTTTGGAAGGTCAAAGTCACTGGCGAGCAAAACGTCCATATCACGTAATCAGCAATAAGTCTGGACATTCTTGTCCCAGAGACTTCAAACTTGGTTCATATTTGAGTGCACGAAAATCCACTGCAATTAATGCACGTAAAGGTCAAAGGACAAGGTCAAGCAAAAGGTCGAGAAATAGGCTGCCACGGTGGAAGTCGATGCTCTACTGAGTACTGCTCTAGTATAGATAAAGAAATTACCATTTTTACTGCAATTTTAAGCCAATAACAACAGGCTATATTGTGACACTTGTTAATTTAATCTTTGCTTTTGTTTTTATTTATCTATGTAAAGGGGTCAAGGGCACAGTAAAATACGTTGGCTGCTATTGCTATCTATTGATGCTAATACTTTTAAGAAATTTTAATGTGGATGTGTGTATTTGTTTATCATTTTACAATACGTCCTTTGAGGGTTGTATTAGCCTATTGGAAACGTCCCTGCCTGGAGATCTGCTGGATGGGAGATCAAGTCTCCCCATTTCTTGCGAGCTAAGGATAGTGGATTTCGGGGAGCCTATGGGTCTACCTGCTGAGTAATCAGCAGCCATTGCCGGGCCCTCCCAGGTCCTAACTTGGGTGGAGAGGAAGCTTGTGAGCTGATTATATTTATTTGTGGTTAATATCTAGGGCATTGTCCTGTCTGTATGGTATTACCCCTGTCCCTTGTCTCTGACATTCATGAGCAGCCTTTAAACCTTTTAATATTGGTTTTTAACTTGAATAGCGTTAATAACAGCTTTATCATAACATATTCTTGCACAAATCCTCAATAATTTCTATTAAGGAAAATAAGTGAGTAAAATTTTCTGCTATATCTGTTCCCATAAAGAGTAGGGAGATAATCAGGACAGGAAATATATTACAGCGTATATGGATGAGGCCCCTTGGATAATAGATTGATTAAATTCTATTACAATTCTATTATGATACATAATATAGCAAGTAGTGTATCGGACAGGTCCTTGATAATATCTATGCCTACAGTAGACACGACAGATTTTGTATAGTGTTTTATCTTCCTAAAAGCAAGTTTAATGGTTCTTATGAACAGCTAAAAATAAAATAAAATTAGATTATCTTAGATATCTATATGAAATGGTCGATGAATTGCAAATTGACGCATATAAGCTTAATGACATTTTCAACTTTGGTTTGAAAATTCTATTCTCCTCAAGTGAATTTGAAGACAGTTGTATTGTTTATTATAATTGTACACTATATAATCCTAACTATAATAAAGATCGTTGATATAATAAAGACGACGATGCAACATACTCATGATTCACTCCAAAAATAAATAAAATCACTAAGTCAAAGTTTTGTGTATATTAACATTTCAAGACCCTGATGGTATGAATGTATATACAGTATGTTTAAAGGTTTAAAGGTCGGCCATGAATGGCAGAGGCAAGGGACAGTGACATTGCTCTATCGA
>NC_090735.1:39882760-39892760 GCF_036898095.1 Palaemon carinicauda | reverse complement strand
AGAGAATGAGTCTCCTTTGCTAGGTTAGAGGCAGACACAGGAAGCTTTGCTTCCCTAGTCCATGTCGGAAGGATTCTGTAAGAGATGATTCCTTCCTCTAATGGCCTAGCAGACTGTCCTGTGTTGTTTTTCTCGGGCTGGAGAATAAGTTTTCTCTGTTGCCCGGCGAATAACTTCACCTAACTTTGTTCTGGTTGGGAGGAGGATAGCAAGCATTGCTAGTCTTCCTCCCCAATAGACGACTCTTGGTTAGGATGAGCTTCCCTAACTGCTGAGTGTGTCTCTTGCTAGAAAGAAGTCTTTAGGACCCTTATCCCTTCCCCACCTCTCTTTCTTTTATTTCCTTCTGGCCACAGTCATACTTCCGTACCTAGTATAGGTTAGGATGGAGGACCGGCTCAGCTCTCTGCCGGCTGGTATTATGTGTCGGGCGGCAGAGACCATTTGTTCTTTGCAGAGTGAACCCCAGACCTCCCTTGGTCTCCCTCCCATGTCTGCCGGTAGAGCCCGGCAGGCTATGGATTCTTTGGAAGCCTGAATGCTACATTCTCCCCTTCCATAAGTTCACTCTTTCTGGATGGAAGGTCATATGGCAATGCCGCCTTATAACCTTACATCCATTCTGTTTCTCTGAATATTGTGTTGTATCCCTAACCCGGCTGCTGGCTTAACAGCCGACAGCCGGGCAGGTGGAGGTTCTCTGGTTCTTGGCTACTGCCGGCGATCATGGGTTTTATTACCTTTGCCTGCCGGCAGTGGAAACATAGCCCGAATCTGCTGGCCGCTACGATTAGCGGCCGGCAATCGGGTATTAGTGTTTTCTGCTCATTGCCGGCCGGCACACAGTCGCGAATCAGTGGGCTGCCGCCTACTTAGTTAAGGATAGTATATCTTTGAACTATACAGGGGTAGATGCCGGCCGGCACGTGCCTGCGTACCAGCGCGTGCTGGCTGGCACAACAGCATGCGATGTACAGTAGTTGCTATATTCGTAGTGTAGTACACACTGCATTAGTAGAAACTGCTGTACAGAGTTTGTATTAACACTAAAGTTCTTCATCATATTTAATGTTATCTTGTGCAGCATTTTGTTGAGACCGTACATTATATAAAAAGTGAGTTCTTTCTGTATTTTTTCGATCCCGTATATTAAAACTACACATTAAATTTCCATTTAGGAATTTACATAAGGTATTCTAGTATAGAATTAACCTTAGTTTAAATATCTTGGGAGGTTACAGCAATTGACAGGACAGGAAATACAAGTATGTGTCTTTCCTTCTTTCTTTTATAGCTTTTCTATATAAGCTAAATGTTTCAATATAAGTGAAAACCCTTCACTTGATACTCATGGATTTTTCTTCTCTTAACTGGAGGACCATCCGAAGTGCGGGAGTGTGTTCTGTAATGTCCGCAGTAAGAACTTCTGTGGACATCAACATGGCAGGAGGCACGCAGCATGCGCAGCCTCCAGAGGTGATCTCCGGTATTGGGACCCTCAGGTTTGTACAGTATGTTCTAACCTGATTACCGAGGCTTTTGACGACCCCAAGTCGACGGAGTCAAGGGATGCTGCCAGTGAAAAGTTACGATCCTGGGTGAAGTGTTTTCAGAAAAACACCTCAGTCCCCTACCTTCCAAATGAGAAGATGAGGGCCTACCTTTTCCCTAAAGCATCAGCTGATGCAGTCATTCCTCAGCCTCAGGTGGAGATATCAACTGCCCAGAATCCGGTAGATTCAGAAGTCTGGGCCGCCCTTCAAGACATCCAATTGGACGATAGGATGTCGGAGGTGTCGGATTCTACAGAGAAGGACCTTCTAGGAGAAGTTCAAGAGGAGGAGCTGTACCAGGCTCCTCAAGTAGCAGAGGAAGAAATCGACGAGGTGTCGGTTACATCGGTTCCGGACCCAGAACCTGTTCCCTCTACATCGTCTGCTATCCCAGATGAACTGGGAAGGACTCTTTCTTCTATTGTTGAGATGATCCAACAAATTCAGAAGAAGAATGATGAGAAGGAAGCTGCAATGAAACTGGAGATACGTAGACTTGCAGCATCACGTGGGCCCCAGAAGCGACTCAACGTGAAGGATCTTCCTTTGTGCTCGGATACCAATCCTTGGAGGTATGCCGAACACATGCCAATGACAATCGGGAAGATCATCATATCTGAAAAGTTGGGAGCAATTAACCTGGAAGAGGTGGAATTTTGGCCCAACAAAGATTCCTACCCCGACTGTTATGTCCGCCTTAGGAAGGAGCCAGCCTCAAAGGAGGAGACTGAGCCGAAGGAGGTCATAGTTTTTTACGATAGTAAAGCTCAGGCGTTACTATCGAGCTCGATGAAAGAGAGGGGCTTCACGAACTCAAAGGTGCCAGCCTTGAGTAAGAAGCTTCCTTCGTTTGTGGCCTCCCCTACCAGAGCCTTTCCCTTCATGGAAAAGGGATATAAGGCAGCCTTAAAGGCGGTGGAGGCAGGGAAACCATGCCCCTCCTTGGAGGAGTGCAAGCCGTTATCTCTGACCTTGCCCTTGGACCATGGAGACTGGAAGGACGTACACCTTACCTTCTCAGTCGAGAAGCTGGAAGCTGATATTGCTGAATGTCAGTTTGGTGAGGAACTCCCTAAACTGTCGGAGGAAAGACTTGCGGCATCGATGTCATTGCAAACGACATCAGAAATGATGGGAAGTGACTCCAAGATCCAGGAAATGTTCATGGTAGTGGCCAAAACCCATCTGGCCACAGTTACGAAGGATCTCTATAGCTTTATTAAAGCTAGGAGAGCCTGTAGAGAGTTCATGTTTGCCTCAGCTGCGGTGAGGCACGAACCAAGGAAACTGATCTCCTCTCGTATCTGGGGTAAAGACCTCTTTCCCAACGATATGGTTAAAGAGGTAGTAGACAAGGCCGCCACAGAGAATAGGAACCTTCTCAAAAAGTGGGGCTTAGATCTTAAGAGGAAGTCTTCTCAGGATGAGGGTCCCCAACCCAAGAGGAAGACAAAAAGGCCTAGGCCATCTTCTCGGCCGGCTATACCTTACCGACAGCAACAACAGCAACAACTTCCTGTGACCGCGGTGCCTCAGATAATGGCACAACCTCCAACCACGTACCAGCTGGTACCTCAACAAGTGGCGACTCTGTCACCAGTTTTTAACCCAGCCTTCGAAAGGCAGACTTCTTCCTTTCGTTCGAACGCTAGAGGAACAGCCAGAGGCTCTTCTAGACGGCCTTCAAGAGGAAGGGGATCCAGGGGAGGACGCGGTCAAGGAGACAAGGCCTCAGGTCCACAACAGCAGAAGTGAGATGCTTCCAGTAGGAGGGAGACTACAGCTATTTAGGGATCGCTGGACCTTCGATCCCTGGGCCCACAGCCTAATAAAGAATGGACTAGGTTGGAGTTGGAGCAGTCCTCCACCTCAATTTCCTCAATTCTCACAACACTCAACCCCCGTTCTGGAAGAATATGTCCGAGAGCTCTTAGACAAAAGAGTAATCCGGAAAGTTAAGTCCATCAAATTCCAAGGGAGGCTGTTTTGTGTTCCAAAGAAAGACTCAGAAAAACTCAGAGTCATTCTAGATTTGTCGCCACTCAACAAGTTCATAGTAAACTATAAGTTCAGAATGCTCACACTTCAACACATAAGGACCCTACTGCCCAAAAGGGCATATACTGTCTCTATAGACTTGTCTGACGCTTATTGGCATGTTCCAATTAATCGTCACTTCTCCTCCTACCTAGGCTTCAAGTTACATAGAAAACTTTACGCCTTCAGAGCCATGCCTTTCGGGCTAAACATAGCCCCAAGGATTTTAACGAATCTCGCGAACGCAGCCGTCCATCAATTATGCTTAAAGGGGGTCCAAGAAGTAGCCTACTTGGACGACTGGCTGGTGTGGGCAGCATCCAAGACAGAATGCATGCAAGCTTCTAAGATAGTGATCCAGTTCCTGGAACATCTGGGATTCAAGATCAACATCAAAAAGTCTCAACTTTCTCCAGCTCAAAAATTTCAGTGGTTGGGAATCCACTGTAATTTGGAGTCACATCGACTTTCCATTCCTGGTAAGAAGAGGAAAGAGATAGCAGGATCTGTCAAGAGACTGCTGAAATCCAAACGGATATCAAGACGCAAACAGGAGAGAGTGCTGGGCTCTCTACAGTTTGCTTCAATAACAGATCCAGTGCTAAGAGCAGAGCTACAGGATACAACAGGAGTCTAGAGGAAATACGCATCAAATGCGCGAAGAGATCTAATAGGACCTCTACCGACTCGACTGCGAACGCTTCTCAAGCCGCGTTCCAATGCCAAGCAACTGAAGAAATCAATACTTCTTCAACCTCCTCCCCCGTCAGTAACTATCCACACAGACGCTTCAAAGGAAGGCTGGGGAGGTCACTCTCATCAGAAGAAAGTCCAAGGAGCTTGGTCCAATCATTTCACATCAACTTTCTAGAAGCCATGGCAGTACTTCTGACTTTAAAGAAAGTATCTCCTCGCCACTCGACCCACATAAGACTGGTTCTAGACAGCGAGGTGATAGTGAGATGCCTGAATCGACAAGGGTCGAGGTCACCTCAAATCAACCAAGTGATGTTGGCCATTTTTCGTTTGGCAGAAAGGAAGAAATGGCACCTGTCAGCAGTTCACATTCAAGGGTTCCGCAATGTGACAGCGGACGCTCTATCCAGGTTTACACCAATAGAGTCAGAATGGTCCCTAGATGCAGGATCGTTCTCCTTCATCTCGAGTCAAGTCCCGGAGCTGCAGATAGACCTCTTTGCAACGAAAGACAACAGAAAATAGATCGTTATGTGTCCCCATACGAGGATTCGCTAGCGGAGGTTGTGGACGCTATGTCCCTAGACTGAAACAGATGTTCCCTCCGCACAACCTCCTTTTGAAGGTCCTTGACAATCTGAGACCCTTCAAAGGGAAGGCGGCAATAGTGGCCCACAAGTGGCCAAATAGCGTGTGGTTCCCTCTGGCATTGGAACTAGGACTAAAATTTGTACCGCTACCGGATCCATCCCTGTCTCAGCGAGTACAGAAGTCGACTGTCTTCGCTTCATCACAGAAAACCAGGAACCTACATCTCATTATTTTCTCTCCTTAGTGAGGAGGAAAGGGTGAGCAGCCGACACAATACTATTGTTAACTGAATCTATTTCCAGACCCAACGTTTCTTACCAAGAACAAGCTACCCACCATCAGGTGGGGTCCCTAGAGAATCTGCTCTCTGAAGGAAGATGTATCTCTATGTCCAGTGGGGTGCCTAAAGGTCTATCTTCATAGAACTTCAGACTTTATGGGAGGACAGCTGTTCAGAGGAGAAACCTCGGGCTCAAAGTTATCTATAACTAAGGGCGAAACTCACCTGTGTTATTCGCAAATCGGGTCCTGACAGTACACCCGCTAGTCATGATCCGAGATGAGTTGCTTCTTCCATTAAATTTCCTTATTTATATGGACCTTGAACATCATTGTTCATACACCGGCTGGTGGTCATCCAAGGTGTTCTTTATGCACTATGCAAAGCAAGTGGAGCAACTCAAGTAGTCTGTGGTAGCAGCAGGTAGAATCCTTTAACCTTCTGTTTTAAATCTTCGAGGAACAGTTTGATTAATTTGGGACGATTAATTAAGAGGGTGGGTGTGTAGTCACTGTATGTACTACACACTGAGCAATAGGCCACGAAAGTGTCCTTACGAACTGTTCCATTGATGTTGGTGAACTATAGCATAATACGGACACTTGTGCCAAGCGTTTCTTACGCTAGTGTAATTAAACAGTATACAGACTGTAACATTATTATTAATTCAATTGAAGTGGCAAATCTGTTTCATGGTAGATGAAACAATATTTTCTGTAGACGGTTTTCTTTGTGCTCTAATGGATATTATCCACTTTTTATAAATTTTATAAAGGTAGATCTGATATGCACGTTTATTAAATTTTAATAAACTAGTTCATAGTGAACCCTGCGTTTTATTCTCCCACACTCATTTTTATTAGAAATGTACTGAGCATTAAGATTAAAATATGAATATATTTATCATGGTATGTCTTTTAAGATTGTTCCCTGATTCAAGCAAAAGTCCACTCTCTTTAACCCTTCTTTAGGAAGGGTTGACGTGGTACCCTAATGGGATAGTGGCAGAGATGCAAAATTTGTTCCTATGCGGATACAACCAATATGCAATAGTTAATAAGAGTAGTCACTTTGGGGAAGGTGTCACAAATTTCATTCTGACATTGGTGACTCTTATACAAACTTTGCTTTATAATGTATAGGGCGAGACCACTATACAAGCTTGTCATTTTGTCATCCATAAGTTATTATGTACTCCTCGAGACTTTTCCAGAGACTAGTATGACTCTTCCCTATAGGGGGCAGGAAGCACTAACATAGTTCATGCTTAGATGAAATGATGACGGTAATATCATAGGTCTCTAGGTCTAAGACAGACCAGGAAAATACTTTCTTGAGAGTACGGCACCGATTGAGAATCCACAGATACAGTAATGCTCTGGTAAACTTCCATCAGGACGACATGGCCTGAGCTCAAAAAATGGATTTTGAGCGAAGCGAAAAATCTATTTTTGGGTTAGGTAGCCATGTCGTCCTGATGGACCCACCCTTCCTTTTATTGTAAAAGGGCTTATTGACCCCTCCCTATAATACAGTATCTGTAGCACCTCGTATATCGCTACAAGGAATAAAGAGGACGCTACCGCCTTCATCAGATACACACTGGAAACGGAATATGAGAGATGCCATATGAGCGGCTCTCTTTTCATTCTCGTTTCAGATTCTTGTCACTATAACCCCTCGAAGCGTTAATACTGTTCGGGGTGAAGATAGCTCTGTACTGTGTCAAGAATACGTCCTCTGATATTATGCGATATCCCTGTGAGATTATTTAGGGATATTCGCTCAAGGAGTTAGAATTTTGGATACCTTAAGGTAAAATTCTCTGGGAATATCACTGTAGGCAAATATACCCTAGAAAGCTACCCTTTAGGAACTTCCATCAGGACGACATGGCTACCTCACCCAAAAATAGATTTTTCGCTTCACTCAAAATCTGTTATATATATATATATATATATATATATATGTATATATATATATATATATATATATATATATACATATATATATATATATATATATATATATATATATATATATATATATATATATATATATATATATAAATATATATATACACACACATATATATATATATATATATATATATATATATATATAAATATATATATACACACACATATATATATATATATGTATGTATATAAATACATATATATATATATATATATATATATATATATATATATATATATATGTATGTATATATATATATATATATATATATATATATATATATATATATATATACATATATATATATATATATATATATATATATATATATATATATATATATATATATATATATATACAGTAAAAATATGTAAATATATATATATATATATATATATATACATATATATATATATATATATATATATATATATATATATATATATATATATATATAAATATATATGTATGTATAAATAAATTTTTATGTATATATTCAACTGGCCCTCTTTTAATAGGTCCTTGCATTCTATATCTCCTTACACTCTGGCTCTCGAAGCTCAGAAGATCAACATGTTTGCAAAATGATCAAACCGGAAACCGGAAATAGCATTTTTTGATAATCCCAAGATAATTTTTAGTGACACATCTATAGTAACAAATATAACAGCCCCTTTGCTTTTATTTTCATATAGTTATTACTCTTATCAGGGCTTTACCGGTAATAATGTTCTACGTGTAATAGTATTTCTCAATTTTTAAACTTGGAATATATATAAGTTTGGAATATCATATAATACAAATGATGTGTCTTCGACTTATTCTAGGGAAGGAAGTCTCTTCCCTTTCCTTATAGAGAACGCCTATTCGAAAACGATGTAGTAATGATAAAATTATCATAGATTTACAAGAATTTCTCTTTCATTCTGCTAGTGATTTTTATTGTGGAAATAACCCAACGAAATATCTGTATTGCTTCATGAGGCGTGACTTTAATAAATCCCTTCTCGCTAAGGATGAAGGTGCCAAGTTTCGTTTTCAATGATAACGTCGAAAAAGTCACGTGAAAGTAAGAAAGTGTGTTTAGAAAAAAATCGAAATGAGAATGGAGGAATAAGGATCCCAATTGTCGTTTTTAATAAAGCTCGCTAACTGAAAAGAACAGTTCGTAAATGTAACGTATGTTTTATTGGTATAGACTATGTCCTGTAAATAACATGATAAAAGTCTTTCTAAGGAAATAGATAAAAAACTACTAGCAAATGTAAGACATGTAAGAGCTCATTTGAATTCCCCTGTGTACAAATTTGTGAGACATTAACTGAAAATTATATCTTTTTTTGCCGGTATAATCTGCCTACGAGGAATTGAAAAGAATATTTTAAGTGTCCAAAAAAAAAAGACAATTATCAAATAATCCGTATAATATTCTGAGATATTTTTGAGTTAATCTTTAGAATGAATAAGATATAGCAAAAAGGCATCAATGCTCAAAAATTATTATCAATAGTTCGCTAGCACCTGAGACGTACACACACACACTCACACACACTCACACACACACACACACACACACACACATATATATATATATATATATATATATATATATATATATATATATATATATATATATATATATATATATATATATATATGCGAGGTGGAAAACCATAGGTCAGCACCTTTAGATATTATTGTTGTCTATCATTTTTATTTAATATCTAATGTTCCGATCATTGCACTGGACGTCGTTTTTCTCGTAGAAGTAAGTAAGCAACTGAGAAAACTTTCCTCACCTAAGAGGAAATGTGTAAAGTATCAATTTCTTGTATCAAAAGTATTTAGTAAAATGTCTTTAGTCTTCTTTTGTGGATATATAATTTTTCATTAAGAGATAACGTTTTAACTTATTTTCTCGAATTTCTTGATATAAATACTACTTTTACTCCCTAAATACGAGCATTAGATTGTATACAAATTACAAGGAATTAAGTTCGATAATATCTTTAAACGTTAGTGGGTCAAATTTCTATTGAGTATATGTTTGTAATTATTTATGAAAAATATATTTTGTTCAACATTTTCAAAAACGCTTTCAAACACTAGAAAAACGTTACCAACACATCTTGTGAAAATCTCATAAAGTGTTAAATAAAATAAATGTTGAACCAAGTTGAACGAGTGAACTCTATACGGCCGAAGTAATGAAGAGTCTTGAAAACGTTCATTAACATCTTCAAATAAAAAAAGTCAAGCTGAGGCATTTTAGAGTAACGCCATGGCTGAAAGTTTTCTTAATTATCAACAGGACATTTAATGAATGAAAATTTTGAATTTCTTTATCTTAGGGCATTGCCGGAAAGGATTGCGTTAGCGGTAAAGGATTTTGATTCCACTGAATTCATTAAGCGCACCACAGGAAATGTGCTCTGCTTCTCCGTCTACACTAAATCTAGGAGCAATATATATATATATATATATATATATATATATATATATATATATATATGTATATATATAATATATATATATATATATATATATATATATATATATATATATATATATATATATATATATATATAGTTTATATATATACACATATATATGTATATATATACATATAATGTATATATATATATATATATATATATATATATATATATATATATATATATATATATATATATATTATATATATATATATATATAGAGAGAGAGAGAGAGAGAGAGAGAGAGAGAGAGAGAGAGAGAGAGAGAGAGAGAGAGAGAGAGATAAGGGAAAAGAGTCTGCAACCCCTTAATTATTCCTATGAAACAAACGAAACATGGTAGATTAGAATTATAAACTTGAAGGACG
>NC_090735.1:39862760-39872760 GCF_036898095.1 Palaemon carinicauda | reverse complement strand
CTTACTGCGTTCTATACAAAGGGAAAAGTAT
Source organism: Palaemon carinicauda (assembly GCF_036898095.1). Lineage (NCBI taxonomy): Eukaryota > Metazoa > Arthropoda > Malacostraca > Decapoda > Palaemonidae > Palaemon > Palaemon carinicauda. Next base: position 39,872,729 of record NC_090735.1, on the reverse strand, counting down.
AAAGTATATAAAAAGTCGACATTGTATTGGTTAACTACACTATAGGATCATGAACCAATATGCATCATATCAATCAATGCAATAATATACGTTTTTATGGTTGATATTTTTGCTAATTATGCAATGTTATTGAAATCAACAATATCAAATAAAGGACTTTTTGTTTTGAAAAAATAAGAGATATAAGAACACTTCTGGATAATATTACATAGAAATTTGAAATGAAATAAAAATACATGATAAGCGTTAGATTATGAATTAAATTAAACATGGATCTGGTTGCTATGTTATTTCGGCTGAATGATAATGCATTCATAAATTGAGAAACAAAAATTAATTGACAGTTACTCTACTATTTCTATATTTCTAAACAGTATTTTGTTATATGATGAAATGTGATGGGAAACTTACAGTATCCGTCTAGTCAATATCAAAATGGTCCTTAAGAAACCAATCATATCGGAAAAAAAAAATCCCTAACTCCGAAGAATCAGAAATGAATAAGACATAAACATCCTATCTCGCAACATGCTATCGCCGAGTCTCGCAAAGGAAATGGCTGACTTCCATTAATGCAATTACCTGCTCGAAGGCAAGACGATCTTTCCAAAACTAAATCCCGTAGATAAGGAATAGAGGATCCGAAAGGATGCAGCCACTGTTTATACCTTAATTTGCCATGGAGAGTTTTGAAGATCCTTAGCGGTTGGTAAGGGACCGGATGCAAAGCATGAGAGAAAGGAGATGAGAATGCTGAGGTGGATTATGAGAATATCACTGATTGATATTGGAAAATGATGAAATAAGAAGAATGGCAGGCGTAGTAAAGACTACAGTGGTGATAAGACTGTCACGACTGAGTTGATTTGGTCGTGTCTTGAGGATGAGTGGTGAGGAAGGAGTGCGGATGTCTTAGTAGGAACTTGTTAGGGGGAGAAGATCGAAAAGGAGGTAGAACATTAGATGGCAAGATAAGGTGAAAGATGACATAAAGAGAAGAGGTTTGTTGGAAGAAGATACCTTTGATAGAAGGTATTGGAGAGGACGCATCAGGCAACCGACCCTTTAATGAAGGGATAACGGTGGGAAAGGAGATGCAAATGTCTAGTCTCCTTTTTCCATCGTGTATGATTATATTACACCATCTTCATTATTATTATTATTATTATTATTATTATTATTATTATTATTATTATTATTATTATTATTATTATTATTACAAGCTAGACTATAACCTAGTTGGCAAAGCAAGATGCTATAAGCCCAGGGACTCCAACAGGGAAAAATAATTCAAGATTTTAAGAACAAATTTAATTGCTCATTGCAGTGGTGGTGTTTAATTCTAGCTTGATCTACAGGGATTTTTTTTATATTTTTTTTTCATAATTTCCTAACGTATTCTTAAACCCGTATACCTACTTTTCTCAGTTGGATAATTTCATGTGAGTTTTATGCTGGACTCTTTATCCTAAGTTTATAAATCCACTTAGCTATATTTTTCTACTAATCCGATATGTTTAATAACAGGCTTCTTTGTTTCACTTTATCTCTCCATCGTATGAATTGACATATATATAGCTACGTCGAATTCATAGCGCAAAAAAAAAAAAAAATTCCAACTATTGTGTAAACATTTTCATTTGATCACACTTCATTTCATGAAAATTCAAGAGCTTCACATTCAGGGGTCAGTTTTAGATCACGTCAACATTTTCTTTCTGAATCAATATAATTTAAAAGCCTCTTCTTAAAAGAAACTTTGTACTCTCTCTCTCTCTCTCTCTCTCTCTCTCTCTCTCTCTCTCTCTCTCTCTCTCTCTCTCTCTCTCTCTCTCTCTCTATCTATATATATATATATATATATATATATATATATACATATATATGTATATATATATATATATATATATATATATATATATATATATATATATTATATACATATATATATATATATACATATATATGTATATATATATATATGTATATATATATATATATATATATATATATATATATATACATATATATATAAATATATATGTATATATATATATATATTATATATATATATATATATATATATATATATATATATATATATACATACATATAAAGAACGTTCAAATAAATCCATCAAACTAAATGAATAGTTGATATAATTTAATTGATTTTAATATCTTAATATCGTTAACTTTTTCCGTTCTTTAAAAAACTGATTATCATATACTAACAATATTTACTCGGGTAATGATAAAACGTACATTAGTAGGGAATAGGATTTAATGCTACAGAAGACAAAACTATTGAATAATTTACAAAAAATAGATTAATAAAGGTTCAAATGAATCATAATTGCTGAATTAAATCCTGTCGTTTTATTCAATATATTTCAAATCCCTTGCTTGCAGTTACAATTTATTTAATCAATCCAGGATTTTATGGTTCTCATTAGTTTTAACTTTAATCTCCGATTGGTAATTTTCGGTTAATTTTTTTTTTTAGGTGGGTAAATCAAATATTATTCACACACAAGAAATCAACTATTAGCCAATTTGAACAAGTTTGGCAATACCATCTTGAAACTATTCCTGGAACTCGATCTAGAATCATTATGCAATCTATAAATAATGTAAATTCGCTACATGCTAGATGATACAAACAAATACATTATGCAAAAAGGCAGTATCTATTCCCCAGCAATGAAGGACGAGACGTGCTAAACATGGATGTAAACATCACTGAAGAGGTGCTTGAAATCGGAGTAAAAAGGAAGCGGTTGGAAGGTTTACGAAATCTGCAACGAATGAGGAAAGATAAAACATACTTAAAGAGAAAAGGGAAAGTAAACAGGATGTTTAATAGGAAGGAAAACACTGTTTTGTTGGAAGCATTTGTCTGCCATCCATCCCTGAAGTTTATTATTATTAAAATTATTATTATTATTATTATTATTATTATTATTATTATTATTATTATTATTATTATTATTATTATTATTATTATTATTATTATTTTAGGTTTCATGTTTAATTGTAGGCTTACATAGGTGTCTCACTTGAAGCGTTAAAAGCTAAATGTCTTGAGGCTCTGAATCTTTTAAGAGTATTGTCCCATACCTCATGGGGGGCAGACCGCAATACTATTTTAGAATTATACAAGGCCTTGATTTTTTCAAAAATTAGTTATGGATGTGAAATATATTCTTCAGCCACCCCAAGCTGATTAAAGATGTTAGATTCAGTACATCATGCTGGTATTAGATTGTTCACAAGAGCGTTTAGAACTTCGACTATTACAAGTCTCCTTGTTGATGCTGGAGAATTACCTCTAGACCTTTACCGAAGGTCTTCTACTGTTCGGTATTGGTTTAGGTTGCAAACACTCCCTAACTCTAGCCTTTCAGACTGCAAGCCTTGTAAGGCACACATCATACTTTGAGTTACACCTAAAATCTCCTCAACCTTATGGCTTTCGGGTGAAACAATTATTAAACAGTCTTGATATAATTAAAAGTAAGGTGCTTCCATTTAAGGTATCATCAACGCCTCCATGGAAATCACCAGAGGTATCTTTTTGTAAATATTTTATTAGAGTTAAGAAGAATATGACTGACTTAAAATCCAGGTCTCTTTTTATGGAACATGTTGCAGAACATAAGGGATCGCCTTTTATATATATATACTGATGGTTCCGAATCTGATGCTGGCGTTGGATTTGGAGTACATAGTAATGGTTTTAATTGTAGAGGTGCACTTCGTCTAACAACTTCCATATTTACTGCCGAACTGTAGGGCATTCTAACCGCTACTGAGAAAATAGCGTTGGAGGAGGAGGGTAATTTTACCATTTTTAGTGATGCATGGAGTGTCCTTCAAGCTTTAGAAGTTTTTAATTCTAGTAACCCTCTAGTTTTAAAGATTTTAGAATGGCTTTTTATTATTGGTCGGAGAGGTATATTGGTTCGATTTTGTTGGGTTCCAGCACATGTAGGTGTGTCTGGGAATGAGAAGGCAGATTTACTGGTGAAGAATGCTGCATCCCAGTTGCTACCAAGAAGCTATCCCATTCCCTGTAATGATGTCCTACCTAACATCAAGAAATGATTTTGTAATAATTGGCAACAGCACTGGGATAATCTAGATAGCAATAAGATGAGAGGTAACAAATGTCATATCTCCTTGGAGGTATAACATGATGCCCCAAAAGTGGGAGACGTCTCTTTGTCGTCTCTGCATTGGTCACATTCAGTTGACATACGAATTTCTTCTGAAGGGCCAACACCAACCGTATTGCGACGACTGTTTGGTACCTTTAACAGTGAGGCATTTGTTGACCAAATGCCTCAATTATAATAACTTCAGAAATATATATTTGTTTTTAAGGCTCGGAGTGAGGATGGCAGGTTCATCCTTGCCAAGATTCTTGGACATGTTGTGCCCTACTATGCAAGCGGTATTTTTAGATTTATTTTGGAAGCCGGTCTTCTGAAAACTATTTAAATTCTATCATGACATCTTAACTTTTATGGTTTTAATTGAATATTCTTTTTATTTTTTGATATGATATAAATGATATCGGCGTCAATTTCAGAATACCAGAAAACTTTAAATCCATTAATCAAATTATTATTATTATTATTATTGTTATTATTATTATTATTATTATTACTATCATTAATAAAAGGAGGAGATTAACGATCCCAATGAGTTTTAAACTCGACTCTTATAGATCTGGCTCGATTAACATAAGTAAGAATTTGTTTTTTAAGAAATGTTAAATAAATAGAATGAATAAAATGAAGTTTATATCAAATATAATGAATAGAAAAAAAAAAATTAGAAGGTAAAAAAAAATGTGAAATACTCTTCTTAATTTTATTAGTTTGTTACTCTTTCCTTAAAGAATACTTTCATGATTGATACTTCATTAGCAAGGTTTCCTGGGATCCTTATGAATTTTGATGTTCACATTATCTACACATTTCATTCATTATCAGGATTTAGAAAATTAATCTTATTTTCGTATTTTACTTAATCATCAGTATTGAAAAATGCAATTCTCTCGTACACCATTAATAAAATTCCTAATAATCAAGAGTAAAGTTATTTACAAAAACAATAAACAGGTTTTTAATACATAGAATGAACACTTTTCTTATCTCAACGAATATGGTAATATTGTTGGTGATTAAAGTATTCATAGTAAGGATGGTAATCATTGTTGTATTTATTACACTATGGTGGTTCATTATGCACCATTTTATGACAGATATTCCCTTAAACAATATTCAAAGAGAGACCCTGCGCTTGTCTTACTTATCATTCCACAATTATCTAATAGTTAACTAACTAAAACGCTATTCTCTATATGAATCTCATAGTTGCCTGCTATTTCAGCTTTTCAATATATACTATATCTAATTATGCATTTATATCAAGAAAATATTATATTACTTCTTGTATTGAAAAATATTCCTTATCATTTTTAAATCTAATTTTCTTTTATTATCAATGCAATTAGACACTTCCTTCACGAAATGGGAGTCATCTGATGAGCACATCTCATTTCAAAAACTGTAATCAAGACAAAATATAATTACCGTTGTTTTCGCAGCATATTTAAGTTTTTTCTACCAGGGAAATGTTAACAAACAGGGGGCAGATATTTGTTATGGAAATCAGTTCACGCGTACACTGGAAATGTTTTAACATATACCAAGCTACCTAAACATTGTAAACATCTATTTCTGTTTAAGATATGCAATCGTACTGTATATCCAGACGTGGTAGTGGATTCCATTATTCAAATGCTCAATATTTGTTGGCTTCCAATATCCAAAGATGATTGAACCAATGTTTACAATGTACACATTAGCATTCGCTTTAATTGCTGTACAGAGCAAGTGATCATTTATTCTTTCATATACGCAATAAAAAATCTCGTCTTTTCATTCTAAAATCCTTGTACAAGTGAATGGCCTCAGGTAATTTCCATTAATTTTCGTTATGACTAAGGTTTTGTTTCACTCTATAAGAATATATCCCTTTCGTATATTTTATAAATTACAAATGCATGAATTAAGTGTCGATCACTTTTTTATTATATTTCTTTATTCAGATTTTAATTCATTGGCAGAAAAAATACTATAAAAACGGAATACCTAATTTTTCTGTTAATAATATTTTCACATAATAGAACTATGATAATTGATATTTGGGAATGACAATTTTATATTTCACTTCATCGATAACGATTATTTCTTCGCTCTTCGATTATAAACTAATTAGGATGCTCAGAAAATTCCATAGATACTGTTTTTCATGACCTATTAATCTTACAAATAAAGGAATCTTTAGTATAAGGAATGTTTTATGGGAACCTATACATGGAGGAAATATAATAATCAAAATGTCTTTATAATTAGGATGATATTCCTGAATATTCGTTATATATGATTTAATAAAGATTACTAAAACTTTTGTACTGAATACTGATGTGATATATTAAAAAGAAAAAGAATATATATATATATATATATATATATATATATATATATATATATATATATATATATATATATATATACGAGACGAAAGACATTATTTAAGGGTTAATCAACCTCAACCTAATGAAACTATTCGTAGACACAACCCCTCCCCCCCAAAAAAAAAATGTGTGACAACATAAAGTGTTAGCTCTATATTCTATATTTCAATCCAAAACTCAATATGATAATGATCGTTTTATACTTACATTAATATCTACTATTGCCATATGACTAAAGTGGAATTAATTAAAGAATCGTAAGCTTGATTTATCAATTACATTTTACAATTATTTGCATTAATTATTTAATGAGTAGTATTCTATCCTGTGTGTGATGTTCAAAATATGTTAGATTACATTTATTCCTTATTAATAAGTTTACCTTGTCATCAATCCTATCACCTAACCTCCCCCCAATCCTCGATACCAGTCACTCGTAATGCTGAATAATATTCATTCATTATTCAAGCTCCTACAAATCATTTCTAAGAGAAAAGCGTTAATATTATTCTAAAATGTAATTGTGTGTATATAACCATAAAGTAAGAATTAATTGTTAGCAAAACAAATGATTCAACCATATTCAAAGGAGTAAAGACGGAAGTTAGGAAACAGAGAAAGAGGAAAGAGAGAATTCGAGAGGGATCCTCTCCAAGGTAACAAGTTGGGTTTTATACTTGGCTGGTTTGACACCGGACAAAATCTATACCTGGAACGGGAGATGTTACGTAATCGGAGATAGATAGGCTCTCTCTCTCTCTCTCTCTCTCTCTCTCTCTCTCTCTCTCTCCTCCGTTATATGAGATACTTTGAAATAGTTCTTTAGGGGCGTAGGAGAGTTTTTCGGGCGTGGAGCCAAAGTCTGAAAAGGATGTGACGGTGGGGTGTCTGATGGGTTGATTTCGAGTCTAGGAATAGATTTCTGAATTCGAAAGGTATATGTATAGTGGACTTGAGGTGAAATTATAACTCCCTTGATATCACTGTTGGTAAAGTCGTCCATGCAGGAATTGTTTCGGCTCAGGGCATAGGTTCGAATCTTTGCACAGCCAAAGGCATTTGTAATAAGTGAATTTCCAGTAGAAATCGATATCAAATGCCATTGTGGTTGATATTCACATTGATTAAAATCACGATTGTTAGTGATACATATTCAGTAGTGTATATATATATATATATATATATATATATATATATATATATATATATATATATATATATATATATATATATATATATCGTATATATAAACTTCTCAAATGAGTTACGTATGCAAGCTTAATATCGAATTCGCTCTGTCTTGGGATCTCAAACGCTTAGGGAAATTTCTATAATAATAAATATTTCTGCCTGGACAAGGACTCCAACCTATGACAGACCGTTTAAACCAGCCTAACCTTTTATCCCATTCCTTTCGATTATGGAGTATTTGTAAATTATTTGAAAAACCTTTATAATACTTTGAAAAAAATCTCGACTAACCTTTCTTGACATCCAACAACTTGAAATAAAATTTTAACCTTTCCATCGAACCAAAAATGTGAAAATGAAAAAGAAAAAAAGGAAATCTTTCTCGTGATTTATTGGTAATGCTTTAAAAAAAAACACATATAGAGCATAGAGCATAAATTTGTTTATATTCTCATTAATCTCGGAGATATTATAATCATGTATGATTATATTTCCTTCACTTCAAAATACATCTTCAACTCTATGCCCAGCACCAAATTCCTTAAAAACATCACGATCAGTATTTGTGCGAATAAAAATAAATGTTGACAAATAATTATCATATATCTTTAATAGCTTAATGCACCTTTTGGTGCATAACTATTACTCCTTAAATGATTTGAATATGTAATGAATAATGATATTCTCCATTCAGGGAAATTTTATTTGGCAGCGCTGTCCCAAACTCGTCACGTCAACATTAACTATGCTGATGATTGTTACGTTGGTCAATTGTACGAGAAAATGACTTGCCATCCATGTGTTCTGATGAAGAAAGGAAATGCTAAACACTTTTATAAGTAAACACAGGTTGTTTCCGATAGCATATGAAAAATTCACATCATTTTCTGTTAAAATATTTCATTCCTAATTAGGGAACGATCGATGGACCATTTACCAACAACCAATTTTCTAACCTCTACCTTCCTCACACACTTTTTTGACCCACGTGGTCCTCAAATAATTGACTATATTAGTTGGGATAAGGTGCCTCTGAGGCCATCTATTGGCGTTAAAGTAAAACTCGTTACGTTGTAAGGGAGGGAGCTTGGGGGAGCCGTGATATTATGCCTTTCGAAAAGTAACAATGTTATTATTCTCCGTAGTTTTTACTTACAATAAATGGCATACCATGAAACATGTCAATTGTCTATTGGTTTCATAAAAATGTAATTGAAAATTAGATCTAATAACTGTAATTACTCGATTGTTTCACCGATTTTAGTACATGTGACATTTCTGGCAACCGCCCTTACCCCCAAATGTAATTGAACTAACGATTGTTGTCTGAGGAAATATCTCTATGCCATTTATTGTAAAGTTTGAAATTTCCTAAGAACTGGATTGTGGTCAGACAACGAGGAACATCAAGTTCAAGTGCGTTTGTATTATAGGAATTTTGTGCCCAAATAGCAACAGAAATCAGGCAATAAAAATTACATCGAGTAGATGATGGGGTTAATTAGCAATTTGGTACTCTACTGCTAAGGCCATCTATTGGGGATGAGAAGAAACAGAATGTAGAGCTCTTTAATCCTTTCCTTCTAGAACCTTCCATGACGTCTTTTTGGTGTAGAATAGCCAAAATAGCATAGTTAATTGGAACTGAATATAATTTATACCTGCCATATATTTCCACATTATTATAAATCTATCATCCGTTTTAATTGGATAGAATCAATCACATGAATGAAACATGGGACGTGTGCTGCCATCTTTTGACAAAAAGTAGAAACACTCGGATTATATTCAAATTCCAAGTGTGTGAATACTTGAACATACTTTCATGGTTTTTATTTTTATTTTTTATTTTTTAGTGGATGAAACCTTCCTAATTCTAATAGTACAATTTTTCTTCTAAATATTAGGCTCTAAGTTATGACAATTATATGTACAATACAGATAATATGTATTGCAAAAATATAAAGAGCAGATCCCAATATTCTAAAAGCAAAGCCAATTTAACCCAAATATATTCATATCCGCAACAAATACGTTGTTAGCTATTTGTAAGCCCAATTATAGATATCAATCTTCTATAAAGTGTACCTTGTCACTTGCATCTTATCCTTAAATCATTTTCGTATCGCCTCAAGAAACTTCAGAATTACCTTGCTGTTATATTGGTATGTAGGCTATATTCAAAAACAATTATCTTAAAAATTCTTGCATCGAAGGACAATAGAAGTA
>NC_090735.1:39850260-39855260 GCF_036898095.1 Palaemon carinicauda | reverse complement strand
TGTATGACTACATTATATTCTGGAAGAGAGAATTGCAGTTTATTGGCAAGTAACGACCACTGAATGAATAAGAGAATGTGAATGCAAGAAATGTGTGGTTGAATCAGAATATAGAAAGAAGAAAAACGGTAGTAAATGTAAAAACTCTCCGATGACAAACAATATACATACAGTATAAAAGATTTTTTTCTGAGATAGTGTGACAGTGACTTTCTGTAATGGATCATATGTACTGTGTTGAGCCTATTCCACGTATTCACCCCAATAATGGATTTTTTTGAGATCTTGTGACATAGTGACTCTGTCCTGGAGCATCTGTACTATACTGGAGCATATTCCAAGTATTCAGTTCAGCAATGGATATCTTCTGAGAAAGTGTGACACGGCGACTTTCTCTACTGGTGTATCTGTACTGTCTAGAGCGTGTTCCACGTGTTCACCTCAATAATGAATTTGTTGAGATATTATGACGTAGTGACTTCCTGTATGGAACGTGTTCAAAATGTCAGTTCAGTGATGGATTGTTTTCTGATAAAGTGGGACTTCCTGTCCTGGAGCATCTGTTCTGTACTGGAGCGTATTCCAAGTGTTCAGCTAAATAATGGATTATTTTTCTGAGATATTGTGATATAGTGACTTTCTGTACTGGAGTGTATTCCTCGTATTCACCTCAATAATGGATTTTTTTTTCTGACAAAGTGTGACACGGTAACTCTCTGTACTGGAGCATCTGTTCTGTACTGGAGTGTATTCTAAGTGTTCTGCTAAATAATGGACTTTTTCTGAGATATTGTGACATAGTGACTTTCTATACTGGAGCATCTGTACTGTACTTGAGTGTATTACTCGTGTTCACCTCAATGATGAGTTTTTTCTGAGAAAGTGACACGGCGACTTTCCGTACTGGAGCATCTGGACTGTATGGAGCGTATTCTCGGTGTTCAGTTCAGTAATGGATTTCTTTTTTTCTGAGATACTGTGACATAGTGACTTCCTGTACTGGATTATATGTACTGTATGGAGCGTATTCCAAGTGTTCAGTTCAATAAGGTTTTTTTTTTTTTTCTGATAGTGTGACACTTATTTTTTTTTTATTTTTTTTTTTTTTTTTGCGAAAGTCTGACATGGCGACTCTTTGTACTGCAGCATTTATACTGCAAGGAGCACATCCCAAGTGTCCTGCTTATCAGTATTGAGAGAAAAAAAAAATATTCATTCGTCAATGAATGTCCTCAATGATCATGAGAACTTGACCATCTGTGCTAAGAGACGATCCCAATAACCATGTTTTATTGGGGGACATAGTCTTTTATGTCATATGAAAACATTCCAATCCTTTTTCAGAATCTTTTAGGTAAAGATAGCATATTTATGACGGAGAATGGAGGAAAGAAAAGAGATCATTTAGCCTCGTTCTCAAAAGATAAAGCACATTGAAATCATATTTTTCTTATTAATTATATGTTAAATTTTTATAAGTAGTGGTTTAAAAATATATTTAATATTCCTCTTATATTTGGTTAACGAAATTTCTTTTGAATTATATAATTTAAAAGCGTTTAAATATTCATGTTGATCAAGGGATGAATGAAGAAAAATTTCCTGAATAAATCTTTTAGAAGTTTATAATTTTGCATACCAATATTAAAGCGCATTAATCAAGACTTTTTTTTTTGTTACTTTGACGAGAATCTATTAATTACATTTTTATTATACAAACAAATTTTCACTCAAGTTATGTTAACTGAACGAAAAACTTATATTATTACCCATTTAATTTCAGTTGAGGCTATTATCTATTCAAAAGATTTAAGATTGGTTGAGATTGTAACATATTTTAAACCAACACTAAATGAAGATCGAAAATTGCCTTTTTTATATACAGTTAATAATTGGCAGAAATTGACCATCAGCAACAAAATTTGATCCTAAAAGCCAAATTTATTGACGAATAAAACCTTATGCTTCATAATCTGATAGTTTGTCTTCATCGTCAAAAGAATAGAGATAACTTTATGACGGAAGTTTGAGAATGAACAGGGAACCTAATTTCCTTTGGGATTTTCTTCAGGTTCTGTCTGTTTTTTCTAATCGTATTTTTTATAAATTAATCATTTTAGAATATTGGTGAAAATCTACACAAGAATTATAAAGTCATACATAACAAGAACGTGAAGTACTCCATTATAATTTCAGCTTTTGTATATACAAAATGGGTAATTTTTCTTGCACAAGTGGAAATGGCGGGTCATTAAAGTTTTTACTTTTTAATTTTGCTTTAAAAATATTCATTCTACCATACCATGAAACCTAAAAATCAATCAAATCTAAATGGTTTTATTCCATACAATCATTTCCTTTACTTTAGTCAACAATTCAACAACGGTATGATAGTTCCAAGTATTTTTACATAAGAAATTGTTCATTGATGATGATAGACAAACATTACAACCAAGTTTTATTGACAGATATAACATTTAAAGGAACATTTATTTACCTTACTTCGCTCTATTACGATAGCATCATGAATGAAACCAGAAAAATTAAAAGGTAAATGATATTGATCATTTACATAGTACTGAGAGAGATATATGTTCAAACTTCTGGTTGACTGTTCTGCTGTCTAATGCGATTTCTTTGTTCTTGTATGTATAGTGATGATTTTATTACTTGATCTTAAAGTTTGATGAAAATAAGGGATATAGATTACATGAAGTCAATGTGATTTATCCATAACACACACACACACACACACACACACACATATATATATATATATATATATATATATATATATATATATATATATATATATACACACACACACACACACATATATATATATATATATATATATATATATATGTATATAAATATACATATATATATATATATATATATATATATATATATATATATATATATATATTTATATATATATATAATAAATATTTATATACATATATATAATATGTGTGTGTGTGTGCGTAATTATAAGTAATATATGGAAATCGTAGTGCTTGCCTATGCCTGCTTATAAAAATCCATGACTAGTTAGGTATGAATAGCTTCTTCAAGTACTAAGTAATTTATTTATTTAAAGTCACATAACTTCTCTTTAAATCATCAATATTTAATGTATCATGAATATAAAAATAATGATTTAAAAATTGCAATATCTACGATGTTGAATGCTCCTTTAAGAACATTGGGAATCAAGAGTTGAAAAAGAAAAAATTCTATTTGTCTAAATCTTTATGTATTCTCGGAAGAAAATTTTCCCAACTATCTAAAGGGTAATGTTTATTTTAGGAAGAAAATCTCCTCAGTAAATAGGTCGGATGGAGAAAAGATATGAAAACTGGGTATTTCTTCTTTTTAAAGTCATAAAGAGAGCTTTATGTCAACGTAGCTTATGAAGACTGTGTCATTATAATACGAAATATATATATATATATATATATATATATATATATATATATATATATATATATATATATATATATACATATATATATATATATATATATATATATATATATATATATATATATATACAATCTTAAATGCATTTTGATAAATGCAATTTAGATTAAATTCTTTCATGTAAATAACAATACTATTTTTTATCTTTTCAGGGATATATTATTACTGACTTGCATTAATACAGAACTAATAAAAATTCAACCCAACATTTGAAATGGTCGTTAGAGAAATTGATAAACGAAGAGAAAAAAAACATTGTTACAGCTAAAATAATATTACTCCATTCTTTTATACAATGATTATCTACTGTTGCATCACATGCATTCATGCATAATGTACCCTCTTTGACAATTAATCAATTCGATAAGGATTAAATGAAAGAGACCATAAAGGAATTAGCTACCAAATGGATGTCCCTATTCAACAGTGAAATAAGAATACCTATTCTCCCCTCCAGTCATTAATTGAAGGTTATAATCCCGAGGTTAGATTTTGATCTATTCATAGGAAGGACTTAGAACATTATATAGTTTTCATGTGTGATGAAAATTTGCTTCATAAGAGTATGATAGATTTTTGCAATCATTTTTCAGTTAATGATATTTCCATAAAGTTTACGAGAAAATAAATTATTTGATTAGAATCAACAATTACATATATGTAAGTATACTGTAGAGACGTAAATTGCAAAAATAACTTAAAACGGGTGATAAATTCATGTCCATACTTGAAGGAGATACAATTGTTATATAAAAAAAACAATAGCTATCGTGAATAGCATTCCCTCTTCCTTGCAAGTGACATTTTGGCCAACGTAAGCGATCCAGGATAAGGACGCGTTTTTAATGACATTTTGGCCATTGTTACTGAGGCAGGCCACGTTTTTAACGAACTGCAGAGAGGAGAAACCCGAGAGGGGATGCTGTTCATTATCATGAGGACCGAGATAACGATGCCAATAACTTAGGGATACACTAAGAAATTGGAGAAAGCGTCCCCGGTCCCTTCTGCCTGTAAATAATGATTGGGAGGAGGTGATAATATTGTTGAGAAACGTTCGCTTTTGTTTGCATGCCTCTTATGTTACTTAACCTTTGTCATTTTCATTACTGATGCGAGCTTATCTAATACAACTTTTACTGATCTTAGAATTCATTTCGACAGATAAATATTCATTCCAAAACAGGTGATCTGCCGGACTGAGGTTAGAGTCTCGCTCAAGATTGATAGTTTCTTGTAGTGTCTGTAACCTCACGGTCCTTGTGATCTAAGGATGGGTGGTTTTTGGAGAACCGATAGGTCCACCTGCTCAGTCATCATCAGCCATTGCCTGGCCCTCCCTGGTCCTAGCTTGATGGAGAGGGACCTTGGGAGCTGATCACATATATATAAGGTCAGTCTCTAGGGCATTGTCACCGTGGCTTCCTTTGCCATTCATGTGTGACCTTTAAACCTTTAAGCAGTATGTTTAAAGTCTTACCTTATTATTTCCTAATGGTATAAGAATGTTATGT
>NC_090735.1:39837760-39842760 GCF_036898095.1 Palaemon carinicauda | reverse complement strand
TTTTCATTATGGTATCTAATTTATTTCGTCCTTGCTTTATTTTCTGTTTTAAAGATCATCCCATAATACGCAATTTCTTTATTTGATCATCTTGATTCTGTAGCATTCCATTGGCTTTTAATAACGATAATAACAATTAAATTAGAATGAAAATGTTGTAGCTCATTTTTTTTTTTATTTATAGTGATCAACGTATACAGCAAAATTCAAACCCACTTTAATACACTATCCATCATATGATGAATTCCTATAAATAAAAAGCTATAAGATACACCAGAAGTTTATCAGAATGCTGTGGTCTGACTTGTCTGAAATGGAAACAAATTTAATTTTCGTATAAGGATTAAGTGGTATCAGTTAGATTTTATACAATAAACCTTCCGGTTGATATACCCAGATATTAATGTTTAGATAAAAGTTTTTATGTAATGAATCCCCTTGTGTATGTACCTAAGTAACAGGTAATTTGGCTTATTACCTTTCCACATGATAAATCCTATTGTCTGAATATCCCTAGGAAGTAAGCTATCAACCATGTTCTAATTATTGGTATAATGAACTGGGACTTAAATGACTCTACGCGACATCCAGTGGAGTGTATATACTTTCCAAGTAGGGAAGTACATAATATAAAAGCGAGACTATACTATAGACAAGAAATTAAAATCAGGAGCCCTCTGAAATTATATAAAAAAAATCTGTACCAAAACATATCCAGAGATCTGTTTATTCTCCCAAAACGAATCTGTAAAATTACAAAAGTAAAACTGTAATAGAAGTCAAGTGTTCACAAAAGATATCCAGACAGGGACGAGAATGCTTTATCCCTTCATGATAGACGACGTTCCCATTCCGACCACAGATGACCTCGACATTATATCCGAACGAGGACTATCAGGGCACGATTGCCATATGGCATAACCAGTTACGGTGCACCCCAAACATGGATCTATCTGAATTACTAAATGGGAGGAAGCCACTCCACTGTTTGTCAAAACAGTTTCCTTGACTGATAACGATACAAGGCAAAATATTAACTGGAAAGAATTTATTTTTTCACACACCAAGGCCCGCCTGAACAGACCTTTAGTGTCTGATGGAGGGCGAGAAATAAACCCGTAAAAGTAAAAGTAAAAGTAAGACAATAGGTATACGATTGCGTCCATCCAATTTTGCTCGAGAGTATGTATACTGTTAAAAAGAGAGAAAAAAAAAACTCAATTTCAATCGGAAATTCTCTGTAAAAATATACTGTTCTCACCCGCATTTCAGTAAAATACAGGTGACCGTAATTTTACTTTACTTTATTAACTTTTTACGGATTGGTGACCGTAAAATCACTACTTAAACTGAATATATCCGGTTTTAAAACGGAAGAAATCCTGGAATAAATGATGCCAGGCATTTACTGTTTTTTCAGTGTAGAAAGGTGTCAACCAAAGCCCTTGTAAATACCTGAGAAAGTATAACTTAAGATTGTAATTATGTGGTAGACTCCTAAATTAGTGAGGTTGACGATGAGAGGTGCAGCTTCCTGTTGAAGGATTTCACAAATTCAGAATAGGAATACATTCAACTCGCGCAAATGTGAGTTATGAAGATTAATTTCAACAATTTGTTTCCCAAATATTGATGTCCAATATATTCTTGTCCAATATATTCTTGTCCAGCTGCAAAAGCCATGAAGATGAATATAGCTATGAACGATTAAATCGTTAGATAGATTGGTATATTTAGAATAATGATTTGATTATTGAACGGCGCACACACATTCTCTCACAATGTTTGAATTCCACCTACTGTATATATTATCTTGAAATTTATATTTTACAATTTGTATCTTTAGTATACAATTATCATTTTTATGTCCTATTTCTGTAATATGATTAATTGTTATGAGAGTAGTGCTGGGCAGTTCCAAGACAGGTTTAAACCTCATAAGTGAGAGACAAGAGGATCTGAGTACATATCCTACCTGAATAAATATCCTCAGCTTATAAAATCAAATATTGACAGTATACGTTCCCAGAAACCAAAATTTTTCTATAAGCCCATTCCTATCATCGATTTGACGCACGACAACCTATATCAAGTGATACACTCATCCAGAAGTGAAGTTTAGTAACGTTAGGGTCAAAAGAGAGTTTTTCCTTTTAATAGAAGCTGGAAGTGTCCAGACAAGTGAGTGATACTAGTAGCAAACTTTACACTTTCAGTACTACGTCCTGCGACATAAAGTATTACTTTCGACAAGCATAACTACGTCCAGGAATCCAGGTATTTGTTAAACACAAACGAACTTATGAGATTTATTTAGACTACGATTTACCATTTTTTCCGTTTCTAGATATTGGTTAAAAATTCCAAGCAATAAGCAACTGACTTTAGAAGTTGAATTAGTACATACACGCTATAACGTATATATTGTTTATAAAAGATGAAATGACTTCTTAAATATTTCTGTAAGGGTTACAACTTGTGCCAGTTAAATCCAAAAATGTATCCATCCAACCATAATGAAAAAGCAATAACAATCTAAAAAATTTATAGATTTATGGGATT
Organism: Palaemon carinicauda; assembly: GCF_036898095.1. Lineage (NCBI taxonomy): Eukaryota > Metazoa > Arthropoda > Malacostraca > Decapoda > Palaemonidae > Palaemon > Palaemon carinicauda. The sequence continues at coordinate 39,840,198 of NC_090735.1, read as the reverse complement.
TTATTAGACTATGATATGAATATAAAAACTTTATATACTTGAATGAGCAGTGATCGCTGTAACTGCAAGTAGTTATTTAAGTTACTTCTTACCGATAAAAATGTAACGCTAAAAGAATCCAAATAACATGGAAAAGTTTTCAAATTATGTATTTAAAGGTTAGAAGACCACTCATAAATGGCAGAGGCAAGGGACAGTGACATTGCTCTATCAAACAGGACTATGCCATAGAGACTGACCATTTTACATATGATCTGTGCCCAAGCCCCCTCTCCACCCAGTCAAGACCAGACAATGGCTGTTGATGACTCAGTAGCAAGACCTATAGGCTCCCTGAAAACCTCGATCCTTTGCTCACAAGGATAGTGGAATTATATATACTAAAGTGTTTGAAGGGAACTCAAACCGCAGTCCGGCGATCACCAGGCAAGGACGGTTCCAATCAGCCGTTGCAATATCAAAATAGGAAACTTTAACATTACCTGTAATCGATGTGACAGTTATGAAATTATAAAAACAATAAATATAAACCATTGGAAACATTTTACGAGGGTGTAATATTACAAACGCAAATTTTATTCTGTAATATGAAATTCAAGGTTTTGCCTAAAAGTATATTTTCATTACGGTTTCATACCTCCTAGCAAGGTTGCAATTATATTTATGAAATTCAATATAAATTTATATCTAGAACCAATGTGATTTTTTTTTTCAAATGCATGAGTAAATATGGGAGTCAAAGTAAAAAATATACGGTTGGCTAGATTCAATTAAAGGCGTTTTCCACCGAGGATGAAACGGATTTTTCTTTCTATAGCAAAGAAAGATAAAATCTGAATAAATTAAATCTTTTCCAAAATTCATGGCTCTCAAAGTTGACTAAATTCCGTATAAGAAGTTATTTTACTTCATAAAACACAATACTTTCTTTTTGTATGAAAAGTAAAAATTATAAATAAATGAAAAATTTTAAACTATCTATGAAAGGAAGAGAGGCTTTGAATAGATTTGTCTTACAAGATATTGCTAAACAAAAATAAAGGATTGTTTAGGTAAGAAGGACATGAAAAATATTAGGTGTAACATCTAATACAAGATGACATTTATCAGAATTTGTGAACAATATTTTGAATATTGAATATCGTCTGATATGTAGAACAGACATTTCTCTAATGGTTTAGTTATTGTTCAAAATTTATAAAAACATATTTGTCTAGATAAGACTGAGGAAAGTGAGAAGAAATCGTGGTAAGATATTTCTAAAAAGAAACATTTCTTTCTGTAGAAGCTTTATAGGATATATATCAAGAATAGATTGCGACCATAAAAGTTTTATATCCTTTACAACACCGTTCTGTGGGAATAGATTTGATTCAATTTTTTTGTGTTCACATAAAGTATAGATACGAAAGCTATGTATTTTTATGCGTGACTCATACCCACCAAAGAATCTGCTTCGGTGGAAATATGTCAAATAAGTTCGTGTAAATGCGCATTTAATTACCATCTATAAACGCACCCACATAAAAGCGCACACATTTAAATAGACATGAGAAAGCTTGCATACAAGCAAAGAGAGAGAGAGAGAGAGAGAGAGAGAGAGAGTGGGGGGAGGGGGGGAGGGGGAAGGGTTAGAAGCGAGGGAAGAAAGTATGCATACATTTATACGTCATTGGCACGTGACGTCATACTTTTGGTGAGTGTCCGATTCTCTGCTCTGCCCTTACAGCTTCGCCGTAAAAGCCAAGAGGATATTCCTTCATAAAAAACACATGACAGTATACTGCAGCATCATAAATCCTTGGTGGATGGGTCTCCAATAAAGTGCCAATTTGTCATATTAATCTGACTGTTCATTTTAAATATATTTGCAAAAACCGAGGCATTAGGGCGTCTGAAATGGATACTAGTCAGGCCTACTTTTACTAAATTGGTATGATGTGGCCGATCAAACTAAAGTCTCCCATTATCACCAATCTGCACTGGCCAGCGTGGTGATGACATGAATGAGGTCATGTCTGAGGCCTTTGTCCTGCAGTGGACTACAAACTGCTGCATTTGATGTTGTTTTATACACTATACACACATCTAAGTTTTGTTTGAAGTCGCCAACTTTAGCTGCAGTTAACACACACACTCTCTCTCTCTCTCTCTCTCTCTCTCTTTCACACACACACACACACACACACACACACACACATTCAGACATGGACATATGCTCAAACAAAAAATCAGGTGCTTACTATTCACAAATATACATCTCCAATAATTTCATAGGAGTTTTTCTTACTTTCAGACATTAGGCCAAAATACACCATTGATATTCTATCATCTCTGCCTCGTCAATGACTTACAATAGTGAAAATTTGATATGTTAAGCTCACCACCTTGACAAGGACTCAAACCCATGCCTAATCAAGACTGAAATATGAATAAGT
>NC_090735.1:39825260-39832760 GCF_036898095.1 Palaemon carinicauda | reverse complement strand
ACATGAATTTGACACTCTGTCAACAAACATCTGGATAGTGTTTACATTAATTAGTCTAGAATGTATAGTCTTTACAATGGTTTTACAATTATTTTCAAACATATAATATATTGGGAAATGATCTGTCAAAGAAAATAGCACAGCACCGGTAAATGATTAGTCCCTATTCTAAAGTTAGTCCAAATGTGATCAATCAAAGAAAATGGTGTAATTTGGTTAGACTCATTAAACTTAGCAGGTAGTGTAATGACAGGAAAATATCCATGACCCAGCATATTATTCATGAACACATCAATGTAGGTCAATTTTAGTGGATTGAAAAGCTTCAAAATAAAATCACCAGTTACCATAATCTTATCATGGACGGGGAATTTACTGATCACTTGACTGAAAAACATTTCATTAAAAAGTACAGCATTAGCACCAGTGGAGCGATAAACACAACAAATAAGATACCGAAAACTAGCACCTATTAGATAAAATGTGATGACCTCCATAATATTATTTACAAATGTAAAATCCTTAATAACCTCTATGTTTAACAATTCATCATAAAAATCTTTAATTCCTCCACCAAGGTTATCCCTATATATGTTGGCCTGCTTATATCCGCCTATATCAAATGCACAGTCAGAGCTCTCGGATAGCCACGTCTCTACTGACACCAAGACTCAATTTAAAAACAAAGTTACACAGAAGTGCCACAAAACTTGCAAAGTTCTTTCTACAACTCCTCACGTTAAAGGTGAGTATTCAGAAAATGCCACTCAAATGAACAGAATCTGCTTTAAAGTCGGTTGGGCTGTCGTATGAACAGTGGATATATGGGATATCATCTTCTTCACCCAAATTAAGTTGAAGGGGAACTGGGTCCAATACAAACTCATCCATTACAAAGACCAGTCATGAACATGCATTATTCAGTGCTTGAGAGCCTATTTTCAAGATCAGTGATTTCCAGAGGGTGTCGAACAGTTTTATAGCCATCATCACCGCAAAGTTTGTAAATAATAATAATAATAATAATAATAATAATAATAATAATAATAATAATAATAATAATAATAATAATAATAAGAGAGGATTATGTCAAACGTGTATGAACAATATATGTAATTTTCCTATGCTAAATCAATGTACGTGGTGGCCGCTTTTTCTCTCAATTCGACAGGTTTAATAATTCTGTTGTTAGAGAGAGAGAGAGAGAGAGAGAGAGAGAGAGAGAGAGAGAGAGAGAGAGAGAGAGAGAGAGAGAGAGTAATAGTAGTGTGAGTAGTGCGATAATAGTAACCGTAGTGTAGTAATTTTAGTGGTTGTCGTAGCAGCAATAGTACTGGTAGTAGTAATAACAGTATTTTTATAACTGTAATATCTCTCTCTCTCTCTCTCTCTCTCTCTCTCTCTCTCTCTCTCTCTCTCTCTCTCTCTCTCTCTCTCTCTCTCTCTCTCTCTCTCTCTCTTTTGCCATGAGACTCAATCTGAAAAGATATATATACTTGAAAGCACGTAGATATACAACAGTGACATTTCCTATTCTGCTTTTGGAATGGAATACGTTATGTTGCACAGGAATTAATCATTTAAGTCCTACGCCTGCGAGCCCTTGTGGAAACTACTGGGGAAAAAACATCGTATCCACAGTATATAAGAGATATTTCTGCTATTGACTCGGTTCGTCTGAATTTCAATTCGCAATATTTTCTCGTTAACCAGAACTTTGGCATATTACAATTCATTCATTGGTCTTTGGAATATTCAAGAAAATGTTTTAGTAATCTATCATGAAAAACAGGATAATTTGTTTAATTTTTAGAATAAGACGAGTTTCATAAATCTTGCAGAAAAAAAAATAATGTTCCAATAAAGTATTAATGACGAAATAACAATTGAAAGTATATTTGCCAGTTCCCTCTTTGAATTTATTTTAATAAAATATTTTATAATAATTTATGCAAATACAGTTTTTTGAATGATGGTCATCTTTGAGAATGTTTTAATATTATATATTTATCTTAATTTTTTCAAGATTCATTCTGACATTTTCCAGTCTAATAACTACTTTTTGGACCTATATACAGTCAAACAAATACTTTATATTGCTATTTCTATTTTTTAGATTAAATTATCTTAAAAAGAATTTACAATTCAATAAAAAACTCTAATCACACTATCCCCTAAACTATTGATGTAAACAACCAATCTTTTTCAGACTTCTTGTATAAAAGAAAGGTAACAAATACCATCTATTCTTAAGAGAATATCCAAAGTCCGCGAATGATGAAAATAATGTTGGATTGAGTACATGAGGGCTATCTCATGATGACTGTGAAATGATTATGCTTATCAGAATCAAAAGTAGTTAACGAGAAAAATTATTTTCAATCGAATAAAATGATCATTATAACTTGTCAGCATATGTTCCACTGGAGATAATATAATTTAAACATTTTAGAAGAATTCACGTTAAGACAAAAAACTTATTTTATACGTTAAGCTCTTTTCTTCAGTTGAATAAATGGGAATATTTTTTTTCTCAGAAAAAAAGGTGGCCACCAAGTACATTGATTAGCATAGGAAAAATACATGTATTGTTCATATAAGCTTGACATAGTCCTCTTTTTACATGAATCTACTTCACTAAAAGATAAAGATATCCTTTGATTAACATTTATGCTCTTTTTGAGGATGGAGCGTTTTTCGAAGAGTTACGTGTTCTAACATGTGTGAAAATATTTATTTGTAGGTTACTTGAATGTAGGTTGGCAGGGACTTAAGGTCTAACTGGAAATTTTATTCTTTCTTATTTCACCATTTTCCCGCTTGCACTCTGCTGAATGTATAATATCAAAAACCCACATATGGAATTATTGTGGCCTATTGAAAACGTCCCTGCCTGGCGATTGCCGGATTGGGGATAGAGTCCTGCTCAAGTTCGATAGTTTCTTGTAGTGTCTAAAACCTCGCCATCCTTGTGAGCTAACGATGGGGTTTGGGAGAGCCTATATGTCTACATGCTGAGTCATCCGTAGCCATTGCCTGGCCCTCCTAGCTTGGGTGGAGAAGGGGCTTGGGCGCTGAGCATTGTGTATATACGATCAGTCTCTTAAATTGTCCTGCTAGATGGGGCATTATCACTGTCCTTTGCCTCTGTCATTCATGAGTGGAGTTTAAACTTTAAACCGATAACTTTGAAATAGTTGGCGTGACTCATCACGAAGGAGGAACTATAACCGATAGAGCCAAAATGGAACTCAATGCTCAGTAAATCTGACAACATGACTGGAGTTTGCCTGCCTTTCAAAGAGATACGCTTTACCAAATGATAATTGGTGACTTACTGTTCTTGTTAATTGATTAAGTGCCTAAAATACTGAGAAGGTTATATTTTTATACATTCGTTGAGCAAATGATAACATGGATCATTTAGAAGGGTATTTCTGTTATAGTCTTTATTTGTACACTTATAAAAGTACAGATAACATTTAAATAGAGGTAGTTGCCGCCATGCATAAACACCTTCTTTGCAGCCCTATGCATACACACATCTCTCTCTCTCTCTCTCTCTCTCTCTCTCTCTCTCTCTCTCTCTCTCTCTGTATATATATATATATATATATATATATATATATATATATATATATATATATATATATATATATATATATATTGTGTAAGTGTCTATGTGTGAGTCCTTGTGTGTGTCCGTGTAAATATATTCGTCCACATGTAGTTTGCAGTTCATACGGTCTGCATGAAGAAATAAAGAATCCTTTTGTAAATGACAGAATGACATTAAAAATTTCTTTATATCCCCAAGTAGAAAAATTTAAAAGACGAGAAAAAGAATCTTCTAGACATTTATCCCGCATAAGAATGAGCAATCAACCTTTTTAATCATCATTTACGACTGAGATGCATAAAATCCCTCTGAAGCCTTTGGTAATCCTGTTAGGAACATTAAAGAAAATACTCCGCCTCATGTTCATTTACTAAAATAGTTACAACTATAATATTTACTCATTTATCTTAAGAGTATGCAGAATAAATTCCTTCCTTTCCATGAAAATCATTAGTGTCAGAAACAACTGTTCAAATGCAATATATGAGGCTCATTTCTTCCTTAGCGTTTTACTTTTTTGGGAGGAAAAATTGCTTCATTATTTTCGTATCAGTGAATATCATGCAGTTTCACATTAAGAGAATTATAAAGGAATGAAAGGATTAACGTGAATGAGGGGTGGATTTATTTTTAGCGCTAAAACATTTCTTTTTTTAGATTATCTGTTAGCATGCGTGCTCAAGCACTAACATTACTATTACCTCCGCCGAGGTGGTTATATTTTCAAGTGTATTTATTTATTCATTTTTTTTTTTTTGTCTGTGTTTCTGTGGACAGAATTACGTCAGACCTACTCACCAGATTTTGACAAAATCTTCACCACAGATAGATCTTAGTTTATGGACGATCCTGTTAAATTCTGGAGATCCGGATTTGCTATTTTTACCATTTCAAAGATCACGTCAGAAGAGATTGACAGATTGGATGTTCACCACATTTCAACACTGGATAGAGATTATGCATCGGAAGAAACCATGAAATTTTGAAGGTGATACGGATCAAGATCACTATTCTTGATCAACATTGCTATTTTCGACATCTACTATACAGTCAGCTTATGAAAAATAGGAGACGATGTCCGTGACTTAAGTTGAATGATGGCACTATTCATATATATATATATATATATATATATATATATATATATATATATATATATATATATATATATATATATATATATATATATATATATATAGTGAGTGTTTGAGTAATTCTGCAGCAGGTATAAAATCTGAAACGACTTCTCCTTATGACACATTACTGCGTCTAGGGTGAGACTAAGTGTCTAGAACTATAGATTACTCGGCCGTTTAATACCACCATAAACAGGAGGTGGCATCAGAGAGGAGAGTAAATGATGCTTGAAGATTATTAACGGCATAACAAAACCAAACAGTCAAAATGTCATGTGTAAATAGATAATTACTGTTTTCCTCTCTGCGCTAATGCTAAGAACTTCCTTATTGCCACTAAAATAATGATAGCGTTTTATTGGTTAAGGATAGAAAATTTGAAGAAGTGAATTTGTGAAGCTGAAAGATATTATTATTATTATTATTATTATTATTATTATTATTATTATTATTATTATTATTATTATTATTATTATTATTACTTGTTAAGCTACAACTCTAGTTAGAAAAGCAGGATGCTATAAGCTCAGAGGCCCCAACAGGGAAATTAGCCCAGTGAGGAAAGGAAACAAGGAAAAATATAATATTTTAAGACCAGTAACATTAAAATAAATATTTTCTATATAAACTATAAAAACTTTAACAAAACAAGAGGAAGAGAAATTACATAAAAGAGTGTGCCCGAGTGTACCCTCAAGCAAGAAAACTCTAAACCAAGAGACAGTGGAAAACCATGGTACAGAGGCTATGGCACTAAGCAAGACTAGACAACAATAGATAGTTACTCAAAAATAAATCGATAGTAATGTTGGATATTTTCAACTAATGAATAATAACTGCTTAATGCATATCGTTATTACAAAGTTATTTTCTGTACTATGTCAATTCACAATCTTTCCTTTTCATATTTGTCATAATTCATAACTTCTTTGGAGATGTTTATCTTATCACTGAATGTCATTAAATATAGGAATAATCATCACCAGATTTATCTATTTATCATTGTATTTAACAACACTATTGGAAATGAAATTACAAACCTAATGTCAACCAACACTAAAACCAACAGCCAAGAACACCCGTTGAAATTGTTCACGGGAGGAATAATAATTTTCCTCTTTCCCTGTACCATTAGGCTGTTTCAGAAATTTATCTGGGACAAGCATACTCCGTTGTGAATTTTAAAAGCAGGTGTTGCAAAGAGAACTGGTGATTTTGGCTTGGAGATTTGCCCTGTTTCATCTAAAATATCACATTTGAAATTTAAAATGCTCATTTGCCAAACCGAACACAAGGGACAATGTTGCAAAAGTCAGATGAATTTATGGAGGGTTGCTATTTTTCATCTAAAATGCTATACAGGAATTCGTTAGAATATATTATATAGAATAGTGTACCCGATTCGTTAAAAATGACGTCTAAATATTCAGATAGATATACATATACACTGTATACACACACACACACACGCACAGATTTAACCCTTTCCATCCCCTCCCCCTTTCCGACCTACAAGCCACTGGTTTCGCAATTTATGGGAGTATGGTTTTCGAGTGTACCTCAAAGAGTAGCCCCTCTAACCAAGGTTTGACTAACCCCCCCCCCCCCCACCTTGAGCGTGACAGTATGTATATATATATATATATATATATATATATATATATATATATATATATATATATATATATATATTCATATATATACATATATTTATATATATATATATATATATATATATATATATATATACATATATATATATACATATATATACATATATATATATATATATATATATATATATATATATATATATATATATATATATATATATATATATATACTTGCTCTTTATTTTATAGGGACGATTAACACTGGCAACAATAACTTTCCAACATTTTACAAACTAATGAAGTACACTTCAGACGGAATAATACTTCTTTGAAGTAATTTATAGAGGACATGTTCCTGTAAAAAAAAAATAAATAAAAAAAAAAATCTCATTAGAAATATTTTGGAAAGTAACGATGCTAATCAGAGATGTCAAAATCTTTCATCCCCACATTAGTGATAATCATGATAATAAATATGATAATAATAAAAAAAAAAGTAAATAAACAAATAGGGGAATACTAGAAACAGTAATGTTACATTCATATAAAAGGAAGACACACGTCTTCACGGAAATTGGTTTGAAAAAAAAAAGAAAAAAAAAAAACTGTGAACATAAAGTATTGAAAAAGAAATGTTTTCATTCAAGCACTATACGAGACAAGAGGTGGAAAATTATGGCTGTTTTGCCTGAAATTTCGTAAGGGCCAAGCAGAATTTTGTCTGTGACAGCGTCATCTGTTGTTCCAGAAAATTATATTCCGGCAGCCTTGTAAGAGAGAGAGAGAGAGAGAGAGAGAGAGAGAGAGAGAGAGAGAGAGAGAGAGAGAGAGAGAGAGAGAGAGTGTGTGTGTGTATATAATCCGGAAGCCTTTTGTGCATATTCGTGAGACAGACAGACAGACAGACAGGCAGAGAGACAGACAGACTGACAGACAGACAGAGTGGGGTGGTCTTGGGCGGAAATGTAATAAAAGTTATAGATTTTTCAATGAAATTCATATCTTTTTTCGTTCTTACTAGAAATCTATCTCCATCATTACTATCAGTTTAATTAGAATGATGAAATGTCAGAATTTATCTTAAAAATCATACAAGAGAGTTAGCACACATTATGGTAGTTATTAGTCTATA
>NC_090735.1:39817760-39820260 GCF_036898095.1 Palaemon carinicauda | reverse complement strand
TTCATAACTTCCATTGTCTGTGTTCTTAACGCCGGAGAGAATAGGTAGAAGTTCTCTATATCACTCATTCTGCCAAGGTCTTATATCTCTACAGACGATTAACGATTTAAATAGAATTAGTCTAGTTAAGAATTATTATAGACAATTTCTCCTTGTCAGTACATCTCTAAGCATTAATAATCTTAATTGATGAAGTAAGGTTTTAACCATTTTTTTATAACATGGTCTTCCACTGTCTTGCGTTAGAGTTCTAATGCTTAAGGGTACACTTAAGTATACTATTCTATGTGCTTCCTTAGTATCTTTCCTCACTGGGCTATTTTCCCTGTTGGAGACCTTGGGATTATGCTTTAAGGGCTGCTTTTCCGGTCCCGTAGAGCAAGGGAACCCTACTATTTACAGAACCTCCACAGTTGTTTTAGCAACCTGCTTTTCCAACTAAGGTTATAGCATAGCTAATAATAATAATAATAATAATAATAATAATAATAATAATAATAATAATGATTCATGATCATGATAATAATAGATATTTCTTTTTGAATTCATCTTTTAAATATGAGCATCATTCTATTTCGACAGCAATATCGTTGCTATTATTCTTTGGATTTGCTGTTCACATCACAAAGAAATAACAAGCATTGGCGTTTAGGGTCCAATAATGGCTCCCTGAAAAAATGTTCTTGCTAAGGCCAACAGATGTCTCCCTGAGGTATGGCTACCAGATGTATTGCATGCTCTGAATTGTAATTCCATGGACACAGTGATATATAGGGCGTTCGTAGAACTTCTTTTTTTCACTATACATCAGGGATCGACCTGTAGTTTCGTTTCGCATGGAATAATTTCTAATATATTTGATAAAACATAACAATATACATAACAACTGGAAAACAACTCTGAAAGTGCAGACCTCCGCCAGGGTAGCTTATTTCTCGAAACCAGCTTGCCTTTCCCGGAATCAATTTAGACCGTAGGCGTATTTGAAGTCTGTGTGACAACCAAGTGCGAATTTGAGGTTAAGATTACGGTTAATTCGGTCAACCTTTTGTTCGACCTTGACCTTAACCTTAACTTTCTAAATAGAACCACTTTCACGTTTTAACATAGCAATAAATTCATGAAAGTTTCACTACTCTTGAGTAAAATTGTGGCCGGGAAGTTGTTCACAAACTCTGACAAAGGGACCAACAGGGGCGAAAACATAAGCTCCTCCCAACTTCACTTGCGGAGGTAATAATTAGAAATCTATACGAATAATCATATTGTTATTAAAGTAATTAACTTCTAGTGACACTAGTATTGTAGGGTACAACACGAGTAGCTTCTATCCATATATATGAGTATAAGGAAGAAGATGAATTTCCTTGATTTTGTATGATTTCTTGCTTGGCGTAACATATATTCGTCTTCAAAAATATTTGGGATTTGGGATAGGTAAACACTGACGTTTCTGGGTGGTTAATTTTCATGTTAGGATCTCTTGTCTTAGATCTAGATCAAAACAAAACAATGATTAAAGAATTCACCTCTAAAGCTTTAATAAATCAGTAGACTTTACAGAAAGGTAGTTGGCATCAGACTGCCAGAGATAAAGCTTTTTGTGACGTTATGGCTCAAGATTATGTTGATTTTTTAAATGTTTTTTTCTTTTTTTTATGAAAATTAAGTATCTAATATATTTTTTTTAAAAAAAGACTCCTGTTTGAAGAGTTATTTTAGGGGGGTGGTCGCAGGGATATGAAGATAATGGAGAGAAATCCAGATTTAAAATGATGGCAAATCACAGCCCGAAGTTCGTAATAAAGTATCGAGTACTCTCATTGTGGTATCCTATTGGAAACGTCGCTGCCTAGAGATCTGGAGTAGTGTTCGAGACCCGCTCACGCTCGATAGTTTCTTGTAGCGCCAGCAACCTCACTGTCCATGTGAGCTAGAGATAAGGGGGTGTTGTTTAGGGGAGCTGATAGGTGTATCGGGTGAGTCATCAGCAGCCAATTCTTTTCACTCCCTGGTCTTATCTTGAAGGAGATCATGTGTATATATGGTCAGTCTTTCGGGTATTATCCTGTCACTTGCCTCTGCCACTCATGAACGACCTTTAAACTGAAGAAAACTTTTGAATAAAGATTTGTGTACTGTTGACATTATTGTATGTCTAGATTGAGAGCCAGTTTGTATGATCATTTTATTTTGGAAGAAATGGGCAAAAGAGACTATTTTCCGTTGTTGAAATACTGATGTTCTTGAAGATTGAGGAAATATTGGTGTAAAGAGGATTTCTAGGCAGCCCTTTGAAGGAAGTGTTAACATGGGTCTTCATTCCACCTCAACATCCTCATACTAAAGTATTGTAACAACAATTTTCGAATAGAATAAAGTCTTTTCAACTTTATCTTAGAAATACCAAACAGTTTCTACAACTTTTTTAATTAATCTAGTGGTAAATTTTCTTTTAAGATGGTCCATACACTAGTGAATACAGCCGGAGAGTTATGTT
>NC_090735.1:39795260-39797760 GCF_036898095.1 Palaemon carinicauda | reverse complement strand
GGCAGTGAAGTAGTTATCTTCCCTAAACAAATTAGTCTTGTCTGGACGTTTGCTAAACAAATTAGTCTTGTCTGGACGTTTGTCGGTACTACGTGTGTGTATATTGTAATCGAAAGTGCTGATTCGTACGATGACAGTGGTGCTACAAGTTTATCATAATATAGAAGAAATATTTAGTGTCAAGACAGAAGCATGGATTAAACCATATTGTGTTAATGCTGAAGGACTATTCAATGTGTTGAGTGTTGAAAGTAATTCAAGATCATGTATTGACTTTTGACTCTAATATAAAGATGGCTGCTCTTCTATTTTGTGGGCCCTTAAACTTATAGCATTTTCTTATATATAAGACTTGATAAATATTAACTTAAGTAATAACTTTATCAATAAAATGTTAATTATTATTCAGTTGTTAATGGGGGCAAGATGAACATCCTACGTAGGAAAGACAAGACCACAAATTTTGTGTAATGCGCGTAAATGTGTAATTCCTACTTGATGTAGACATAAGTCGCTGTGTATTGAAAAAAAAAATCCATGTAGGCATAACAACAAGCAAAGAAGAAAACTTAAATTGTCGTTGATAAATAAAAAAAATCACTGTAATAATAATGGGAAAAAAACAAAAAAACTTTAACCGTTTCTGGAACTAGATTCCGAAGAAGCTAGGAAGGGGATAGTTGTGTTAGATGACCTACTGAGAGGGAAAATTAAGCAAAAACCACGAAGTAAAAGAATTTAGACAGCAAGAAGGAAGAAATGAGAGGTTAATAGAGATACTGCACTGTAGAAGGCTAAAAACTGGGTGCAGAGTGGTTGAAAAGGAAGCTGATAAACCTTAATGCCTACATTATACTGGGTGGTGTGTTCTGTGTAGGGTTACCATTATGTGGTAAAGGAGTTTGTGTATCGGCGTAACCAACAAGGCTGTACTACTACCCATACTAGGCTGGTTTGCTGGGAGCAATCGGACGAATATCTCCCACCATTACCAATCCGCAAAGGCCAGCGTGACGATAAAAACTCCAGTCATGAATAAAGTCATGTGAGGCCTTCGTCCTGCAGTAAACTAGGAACTACTACATTTGTTGTTGTTATTGTATAGCGCAGAGGGCATTTGTTGTGATGCAATGAAGCCATCACCCACCACCTCCACCCCTCAAAGGTCTGGCATAGATGGCCCCACAAATACCATTTGAGTAAAAGAGTATTTTTTTTGAGGCATATTTATAAGAACTGCTACTTTATTACCCTCCGCCAGACAAACAAAGAAGATGCGATCATGAAGCCTTGTCATCAATCCACCATGAATCTTAATGTTCCCTGGGGAACACAAAGTTAACGATTCTTTACCAAGAGTAATTCTCGTGGCTTTACTTTGTCTGCTGTTTACTTCTGCTGCTGTGGAGGACAGCCGTCGTTCTCTCCGGCTGATGGTGAGTGTTAAAAGTAGTCTTAGATCAATGCTATTGACGTTTTCGATATGATTGACGTTTACAATGTTTGAAGGGGATGTCCATGTGATTGATAGTTTTTTAAAATCTAAAGCCACTCTGTATCATAAATTTTCAAAATTTGGAGAAATCACTTGGATTTATTTGGGAGGGGGGCCCCCTAGGGATTGTGAAAATAATTATGATTTACTATATTAATGTTTTTTATAGCATCACTGTTTACATTTCAATTTGAGAATTGACATCTCCCTTGGCGATTGTTGAAAGAAACATCAATTCTAGATATCAATTTCTATTTCAATATCATGGATGCTTACGTTATTTTGTGTGGTAGAATTCACTGGCCTCTGTTGATCATCAAAAGTAGCGTTTTAGTATTGATAGTAACTTTTTTTATATTATAAAATATTATTCTATTTTATGCGATGGAATTCACAAGACATTTTGTAATTGTTAAAACTAGCCTTTTTTATTAATATTCATAATTTTATATCATTTATGCTTACATTATTCTACATGGTAGAATTCACATGACCTTTTATGATCGTTAAAAGTAACATTATAGTATTTATGCTTACGTTATTTTAAGTGGTGGAATTCACATGGCCTTTTGTGTTACTATTTAAGATAATCGTTTCAAGAATATTGGTCATGTGTTTTATGAATGTATCATTTTAATGTTTTTTTAGTAATGTAGTCCATATTATAAATATTACAATATTAGCCTTTGTGTTGGTGATAGGCAAAATTGCATATAGTTTTTTTTTATAGTGATATGATTATTTTTAAAATACGTATTAATGTTTTCTATATCATTGATGTTGAATATATTTTTGGGATATGCACATATTTTTATTTGGCTGTTAAAGGTAAGATTGTTATATTAATGTTTCTATTCCCTGTATTATCGATGTTCCCATTATGTTGGGTGATACACATTCTTTTCTGAAAAATGTTACTGCACATGTATGTCGAATGCCACTTTCATTAACATTATGACCTTAATATTAAACTCATTATTGCTCATACTCATTCAATATCATTAG
>NC_090735.1:39782760-39785260 GCF_036898095.1 Palaemon carinicauda | reverse complement strand
TTCTCCCATCAACTCTTGCACTCATCACCTTCTTTAGCAGACAGCCATTTTCCATTCTCTCAACATGGCCAAACCACCTCAACACATTCATATCCACTCTAGCTGCTAACTCATTTCTTACACCCGTTCTCACCCTCACTACTTCGTTCCTAACCCTATTTAATCGAGATACACCAGCCATACTCCTTAGACACTTCATCTCAAACACATTCAATTTCTGTCTATTCGTCACTTTCATTCCCCACAACTCCGATCCATTCATCACAGTTGGTACAATCACTTTCTCATACAGAACTCTTTTTGCATTCTTGCCCAACCCTCTATTTTTAACTACTCCCTTAACTGCCCCCAACACTTTGCATCCTTCATTCACTCTCTGACGTACATCTGCTTCCACTCCACCATTTGCTGCAACAACAGACCCCAAGTACTTAAACTGATCCACCTCCTCAAGTAACTCTTCATTCAACATGACATTCAACCTCGCACTACCTTCCCTTCTCGTACATCTCATAACCTTACCCACATTAGCTCTCAACTTTCTTCTCTCACATACCCTTCCAAATTCTTTCACTAATCGGCCAAGCTTCTCTTCCGCATCTGCAACCAGTACAGTATCATCCGCAAACAACAACTGATTTACCTCTCATTCATGGTCATTCTCGTCTACCAGTTTCAATCCTCGTCCAAGCACTCGAGCATTCACCTCTTTCACCACTCCATCAACATACAAGTTAAACAACCACGGTGACATCCCTGTCTCAGTCCCACTTTCACTGGAAACCAATCGCTCACTTAATTTCCTATCCTAACACATGCTTTACTACCTTTGTAGAAACTTTTCACTGCTTGCAACAACCTTCCACCAATTCCATATTACCTCATCACATTCCGCATTGCTTCCCTATCAACTCTTATCATATGCTTTCTCCACATCCATAAATGCAACATACACATCCTTACCCTTTTATAAATATTTCTCGCATATCTGCCTAACTGTAAAAATCTGATTCATACAACCCCTACCTCTTCTAAAACCACCCTGTTCTTCTAAGATTGCATTCTCTGTTTTATCCTTAATCCTATTAATCAGTACTCTACCATACACTTTTCTAACTACACTCAACAAACTAATACCCCTTGAACTACAACTCACGCACATCTCCCTTACCCTTGTATAGTGGTACAATACACGCACAAACCCAATCTACTGGTACCATTGACAACGCAAAACACATATTAAACAATCTCAATAACCATTCAAGTACAGTCACACCCACTTCCTTTAACATCTCAGCTCTCACACCATCCATACCAGATGCTTTTCCTACTCTCGTTTCATCTAGTGCTCTCCTCACTTCCTCTCTTGTAATCTCTCTCTCATTCTCATCTCCCATCACCGGCACCTCAACACCTGCAACAGCAATTATATCTGCCTCCCTATTATCCTCAACATTCAGTAAACTTTCAAAATATTCCACCCACCTTTTCCTTGCCTCCTCTCTTAACAACCTTCCATTTCCATCTTTCACTGTCTCTTCAATTCTGGAACCAGCCTTCTTTACTCTTCACTTCTTTCCAAAACTTCTTCTTATTCTCTTCATATGAATGACCCAATCCCTGACCCCACCTCAGGTCAGCTGCCCTCTTTGCCTCACTTACCTTGTGCTTTACTTCCACATTTTTCTCTCTCTATCTTTCATACTTCTCTACACTATTACTCGGCAGCCATTCTTCAAAAGCCCTCTTTTTCTCTTCCACTTTTACCTTCACTCCTTCATTCCACTAGTCACTGCCCTTCGTCGTGCTGCCTCTTGTGTTTGATCACTTGCAATCCCAACAAAATTTTCCTTTACTAATTTCAACTCCTCCTCTAAATTACCAGTTTCTCTTACTTTCACTTCGTCATATGCCATTTTCAACTTTTCTTGATATTTACTTTTTACCACCGGTTTTATTAGTTCTTCAACCCTCACCAGCCCCCTTTTACATCCACCTACTCTATTCCCCCACTCTTTTGCTACAACTAATTTTGCTTCCACCAAAAAATGATCAGACATACCGTTAGCCATACCCCTAAATACGTGCACGTCTTTCAATCTTCCAAACATTTTTTTAGTTATCAACACATAATCCATTAACGCCCTTTCTACCACTTCCATTTGCCACTCTTACCCATGTATACTTGTTTTTATCTTTTTTTTTTTTAAAGCTAGAACTTATCACCATCTCTTGCTCAACACACATCTACCAGTCTCTCACGACTCTCATTTTCACCTGGTACGCCATACTTCACAATGACACCATCTGCCTCTCCTGCGCCCACTCTAGCATCTAAGTCACCCATGACAACTACATAATTCCTCCTACCCAGTCCTTCTACACATCTAGTTAATTCATTCCAGAACTCATTCCGCTCTTCTTAACTTTTCTCACAACCTGACCCAAACGCACTGACAAAAGCCCAACCTAACCCTTACCCACATTAACCTAGATGATA
>NC_090735.1:39772760-39780260 GCF_036898095.1 Palaemon carinicauda | reverse complement strand
TCAAAATCCGTTTTTTGGGCTCAAGCCATGTCGTCCTGATGGAAGTGTACCAGAGCATTACTGTATCTGTGGATTCTCAGAACGTGCCGTACTCCCCGGAGGTAATTTTTTCCCGGTCGACTAGACCTAGAGACCTAAGATGTTACCGTTATACATCTTTTCGACTAACTATAAACTATGTTAGAGCTTCCTGCCCCCTACAGGGAAGAGTCCTACTAGACTCTGGAAAAGTCTCGAAGAGTACATATATCTATGTATGAATACCAGGCAAGCTAATATAGTGGTCTCGCCCTATATTAAGTAAAGCATAGTTTGTAAAGGACCACTGTGTCAATATGAAATATCGACCAGTTTTCCGCACAATACTTGTATTGGACAAAGGTTTTATATCCGCATAGGAGGAAAACCAATGAAACATAGCTTGCATAAAGGAACAATTCTATTAGAAATATCCCAGATAAGGTACATAGAATGAATGCTCAATTATACCAATAAATTGACACAGGTGAAGGAGACGCAAGGTTCTCAAGAACCAGATTATTGACAGGCAATAAATAGACAGGTTAACCACAATTATATATATATATATATATATATATATATATATATATATATATATATATATATATATATATATATATATTATATATATATATATATATAAGAAGAGGATAACCCAAAACTTTAAGCATAAGTATGATAGTAAACAGAGCTTGTTTGTCTGAAAGAAAAAACATTAGATGCCACTTTTAAGATACCGAGGTATCAAAGTCATAAAAGCCTGTATTACAAATCAATGACATTGGCGTTAGAAACGCTCGGCACACATGTCTGCACTTATGCTAGGTTCACCTTCGGAAATGGAACAGTCTGGATGGGCAACACAGTGCCCTCACTTAGTTTGTAGTACAGTATGTAACTACACACTCACCCTGGAATTAATCGTCCCAATTAAGACCACTGTTCCTCGCAGAGTTAAACAGTAGGGTTAACACCGCGACCCACTGCTACCACAGATCTCTTTTAGTTCCTCTACTTGCTTCGCATAGTGGCGAAAGAACACTCTGGAAGACTTCCAGCCAGTGTATGAACGGAGATGTTCAAAATCCATACAATTAAAGAAATTTAAGAATGAGGCAACTTTCCTCGGATCGTGACCTGCGGGTGTATAGTCAGGATCCGCTCTGCGAATAAAATATGTGATTTTCGCTCTGAGTTGATTCAGAGATAAATTTGAGCCTGATGTTTCTCCCCTGAATAGTTGACCACCCTTGAAGTCTGAAGTTCTATGAAGATAGACCTTTAGGCATTCTACTGGACATAGAGATGCATCTTCTTTCAGAGGGCAGATTCTCCAGGGACCCCACCTGTTGGTGGGTAACTCATTCTTGGCGAGAAACGTAGGATCCGGAAACAGGTTCAGTTCTTCCCCATCCAGGAACTGAACACGACCTGCCTCTCTCGAGAGGCTACAATCTCACTAACCCTGGCCCCGGACGCGAGTGCAAAATAGGAAAATAACTTTTTGTGTCAAATCCTTTAACGCACACTCTTCATTGCTCAACAGAGAAGCGAAATGAAGAACTTGTCTAAAGACCATGAAATGGGCTTTGGAGGTGCTGAAGGTCTGAGCCTAGCACAGGCTTTCGGGACTTTATTAAAGATCTCGTTACCTAGGTCGACCTGGAAGGCATATAGAATGGGTCTTGTCAAAGCAGACTTACACGCTGAAATCGTGTTCGCTGCCAACCCTTGACCATGGAGGTGGGGAAAAAAGATAAGCAGAAGTCTGTCAAGATCTCCTGCGGAATCTTCGCCTTGACAAAAGGCCACCCATTTTCTCCAAGATGACTCATATTGCCTTTTAGTAGATTTGCATTTATATTCCTCAAGGAAGTCTATACTGGCTTTCGAAATCCCGAAACGCTTTCTCACCGCTAGGGAGAGAAAATCATGAACTGCAGGGTCCGGGTTTTCTGTAATGAAGCGCAGACAGTTGACTTCTGGACTCGCTGGGTCAGAACTGGATCTGGTAGTGGTACAAACTTCAGCTACAGTTCCAATGCCAGGAGGAACCACACGCTGTTCGGCCCACTTGTGGGCCACTATTGCCGCTACCCTTTGAAGGATCTCAGTTTGTTGAGGACCCTCAACAGAAGGTTGTGAGGAGGGAACAGATAAATCTTGGACCATCTGTTCCAGTCGAGGGACATCGCGTCCACTGCTTCCGCTAAGGGGTCCTCGTACGGGGCACTTACAGGGGCAACTTCTTGTTGTCTTTCGTCGCAAAGAGGTCTATCTGCAGTTCTGGGACTGATTCAGAATGAAGGAGAATGATCCTGCGTCTAAGGACCATTCCGACTCTATCGGTGTGAACCTGGATAGAGCGTCCGCTGTCACATTGCGGACTCCTTGAAGGTGAACTGCCGACAGGTACCACTTCTTCTTTTCCGCCAATCGGAAGACGGCCAACATCACCTGGTTGAGAGGTGGTGACCTCGATCCTTGTCGATTCAAGTATCTTACAACTACCTCGCTGTCTATTACCACTTTATGTGGAACGAATGATGCGGGGAGACTTTCTTTAAGGTAAGGAGCACTGCCCTAGCTTCTAGAAAGTTTTATGAGAAAGGTCTTGAATAGCCTGGACCAAGTCCCCTGGACTTTTTTCCGATGAGAGTGACCTCCCCATCCCTCCTTTGAGGCGTCTGAGTGAATCGTCACGACGGGGGAGGTGGCTGAAGAAGAACCTGACTTCTTTAGATGTCTGGCTTGGGACCAAGGGCCTGAGAAGAGTACCTAGCCGAAGCGGCTGGTCTTCTCAGATCTCTTCACGCGTTTGATGCATAACTTCTCCAAACTCCGATTGCATCCTTTAGCTGTGCTCTTAGCACTGGGTCTGTCACCGAAGCAAACTGGAGAGAGCGCAGTACTCTCTCCTGCTCGTGTCTTGATATCCTTTCGGAATCTTGAAGTCTCTTGACAGAACCCGCTATCTCCTTCCTTTTCTTCGCCGGGGTGGAGAAACGGTGTGTGACAAAAGGTCCCAGTGGATCTTAGCCACTGGAACTTTTGAGATGGAGAAAGTCGAGACTTTTTCTGTTGATCTTGAAGCCTAGGTACTCTAGGAACTGGATCACTTGACTGGAAGCTTGCAAGCATTCTGTCTCGGATGCTGCCCACACCAACCAGTCGTCCAGGTAGGCTACTACCTGAATTCCCTTTAGGCGAAATTGTTTGAGAGCTACGCTCGCAAGCTTCGTAAAAATCCTTGGGGCTATGTTTAGCCCGAATGGCATGGCTCCGAAGGCGTATAGTCTTCGTTGTAGCCTGAACCCTAGGTAGGGGGAGAGTCGATGGCTAATTGGAATGTGCCAGTAGGCGTCTGACAAGTCTATAGAGATGGAATATGCCCTCTTGGGCAGTAAGGTCCTTATGTGTTGCAGTGTTAGCATTTTGAATTTGCAATTCACTATGAACTTGTTAAGTGGCGACAAGTCCAGAATGACTCTGAGCTTTTCCGAGTCTTTCTTGGGAACACAAAACAGCCTCCCTTAGAAATTGATGGGCTTCACCCTTTTTCTCCAACCGTTCTTGAACGTACTCCTCCATAACAGGGGTGGAGTGTTGGAAAAACCGAAGGTACGGGGGTGGAGTGCTGTACCAGCTCCCGCCCAGTCCATTCTTGAGTAGGCTGTGGGCCCAGGGATCGAAGGTCCACCGATCCCGAAATTTCAGAAGTCTCCCTTCCTACCGGTCTATCCACCCTCACTTGGACTGCCGTCCTGAGGTCTTGCCTTCCTGACCACGACCACCCCTGAATCCCCTTCCCCTTGAGGGGCGTCTAGCCGAGCCTCTGGCTGCTCCTCTAGGCTTTGCTCGAAAGGAAGTAGACTGCCCTTCGAACGCTGGGGTGAATGCCGTGGACTGTGTCGACACGGCCTGGGGTACCCACTGAAAGGTGGTCGGGGTTTATGCCACGATCTGGGGCACTGGGGGCAATGGCAATTGCAGTTGCTGTTGCTGTCTAAGAGGCTTGGCTGGCCGAGACGGTAGCCTAGTCCTCATAGTCTTCCTCTTTGGTTGAGGACCCTCATCCGGGGAAGACTTTCTTTTGATAGCCAGGCCCCACTTCTGGAGAAGGTTTCTATTCTCCAAGGCGGCTTTATCAAAAAGTTCTTTGACCAAGTCGGTAGGGAAAAAGGTCTTTTCCCCAAATGTTGGAGGAGATTAGTTTCTTTAGCTCGTGCCTGACCGTAGCCGAGGTAAACACGAACTCCCTACAAGCTCTCCTTGCCTTGACGAAGCCATAAAGGTCCTTCGTCACTGTGGCCAGATGAGGCTTGGCCACTACCATGAACATTTCATGGACCTTGGGGTCACTTGCCATCGTCTCGAGAGTAGTCTGAAGAGACATTGAGGCAGTCAGTCTTTCTTTTGTATCGAACTCACTTCGCAAAAGAAAGTCAGACAGCTTAGGGAGGTCCTTGCCGAACTGACGTCCGGCAATATCAGCCTCTAACTTTCCCACTGAGAACGTAAGATGGACGTCCTTCCAGTCTTTGTGGTCCATAGGCAGGGCCAGCGACAAGGGTTTACACTCCTCTAGGGAGGGGCAAGACTTGCCGGCCTCGATTGCTTCTAGTACAGCCAGAAACCCTTTCTGTAAAAGGGGGAAGGCTCTAGTAGGCGAGGACACAAAGGAAGGGAGCTTCCTATTCAATTCAGCTACCTTTGAGTTAGAGAAGCCCCTCTCTTTCATCGAGGATGAAAGTAGAGCTTGAGCCTTAGCATGGTCCATCACTATGACCTCCTTCGGCTCTGTCTCCTCCTTTGAAGCTGGTTCCTTCCTCAGCCGGACATAACAGTCCGGATATGATGCCTTGCTGGGCCAGAATTCCACCCTCCAGGGGAACTGAGCCCAGCTTATCCGAGATGACGATCTTTCCAGTCGTCATCGGCATGTGCTCAGCATACCTCCATGGATTAGCATCTGAGCACAAGGGAAGGTCTTTCACATTGAGCTTTTTCTGGGGCCCGTGTGATTCTGCAAGGCACTGCATTCGCAGTTCCATTGCAGCCGCCTTCTCCTGATTCTCCTTCTGCATTTGTTGGATCATTCCAACAATAGAAGAGAGGGCCTGTCCCAGCTCTACTGGGAGACCGGCCGATGTAGAGGGGCTTGAACTTCATCCTGGTTTCTGCCAGAAGGTCTTCCTCCTGACACCCGTCCACATCAGATATCCTGTCATTTAGCTGGATGTCTTGCATCGCGACCGCGACTTCAGCATCCACCTGGATCTGAACTTAGGGGATCTCCTCTTGAGGCTGGGGAATCACTGCATCAGCTGATGCCTTAGGGAAAAGATACGCCCTCATCTTCTCACTTGGAAGATAAGGGCCAGAAGTGTTCTTTTGGAAGCCCCTTACCCAGGTACGAAGCTTCTTCCCAGCTATTTAAATGTCTCATTAATCAGGTTAGTGCACACAGTACATACCTGAGGGTCCCAATACCGGAGATCATCCTTGGAGACAGCGTATGCTGCGTGTCTCCTACAAAACTCATGTCCGCAGAGGTTCTTGCTGCTGACATTGCAGAAAGCACTTCCCCACTTCGGAGTGTCCTTCTGTAAAGAGAAGAAATTTCCATGAGTATCAAGTGAACTATGTATCACTGGATATGCATAGTATAGCATAACAATTCAGAAAGGAAAGACACACACTTGTGTTTCCCTCACAACCCATTGTTGCAGCCTTCCAGATAATAAAATAAAAAATGGTTTATCTCTTCTAGAGTAACCAATGCAAGGTTTCCAGAGGAAACAGGTGGAGCTCACACCTAAGCAATGATTTTAAAATCCTGGATAATAGACAGGGAAGAACTCAGCTTCCTATCTGAGGGCAACAGCAAAGGGATGTGCAAGAAAACACAATAGTGTTAGAAGATACAGTGCTGTACCAAAACCTTTACTATAGTTTTCTTCTTACTGTATATGCTATACAGAAGAATACTAGTACAGTATAGGGGGATGTGTGCCGGCCTGCCTTTGCCGGCCGGCACACACCACAACTAGCTTTAAAGTATACTACTTAACAGCTATAGGGCGGCAGCACTCTGGTTCAAATACCTGTGCCGGTCGGCAGCAACTGCCGGCCGGTAACAGCCAGTGTTGGCCGGCAATGGCTGCCGGCCAGCAACTACACAAGGTAGTACCCAGCTGCCGGCCACACTCTTGGTGACCGGCAGACAAGGACTGACATAAGCCGGCCGGCTAAGGTACAAGACCGATGCCAGCCGGCAGCAAAAGAACCAGAGAACTACACCTGCCCGGCTGCCGGCCTCATAGGCCGGCAGCCGGCCTCATAGGCCGGCAGCCGGGACAGGTACAGCACTAGAAGAAAATAGAATGGATGCCGGGATA
Source organism: Palaemon carinicauda (assembly GCF_036898095.1). Classification (NCBI taxonomy): domain Eukaryota; kingdom Metazoa; phylum Arthropoda; class Malacostraca; order Decapoda; family Palaemonidae; genus Palaemon; species Palaemon carinicauda. The sequence goes on along the minus strand of NC_090735.1, from coordinate 39,773,838 downwards.
AGAGTGTACACTACCTCCAAGCCCGGCAACCGAAAGAGTGCATATAAGGAAGGGGAGAAACTAATTCAGGCTTCCTTGACCAATGCCGTCCAGCTCTGCCGGCAGGCATGGATGAGGGACCAAGAGAGGTCCGGGCAGCACTCGAAAACATAAGACCCTTGCCGGCCAGCAGCTCTGCCGGCCGGCAATGGGCTGAGTCAATTCCACATCCCAACCTATACTAGGTCCAGAAGTAGAACGACGTACAGTACAGTAAGACCCCTGCCGGCCAGCTCTGCCGGCCGGCAAGGTACAGTACAGTAATGGCTAGGCCATTACGGAGATAGAGGGGGAAGGGACAAGAGGGTCCTGCCAACCTTGCTTTAGTGACAGATCACCCGCAGCCAAGAAACTTATCTTAGCCTAAGGGAGATCTAAGGGAAAAGGCCAGCAATACTTGCCAGCTTCCAGAGCACCAAAGCAAGGAAGGCGTTGCTACTCCCAAGGGAAGAACTTATCCTCCCCCGAGAACAGCAACAGGACTTAGTCTGGTCGATCACAAAAGAAGGAATCATAACTACAGAAACCTTCGGTAGTGACCTAAGGGAGCTAAGCTCCCTTTGTATGTGTTAGGTCAGCGAGGGGGACTCTGCCCCAAGCCAGACAACACAGACTCAGACTAAAAACTCTGTTGTTCTGTCCCTCTTGAACCATAACTACAGGAACAGGAAGGTACAGTAACACCCTAGTATAGTTTTATCGAAAATAAATTCGGAAAAAACCACTTAGGATAAGCCCAAGGCTTAAACAGAGGGAAAGGGATTGCATACCTTCTCCGAAGAAAAGAAAGCAACCGGGGAGTATGATAAAGTATACTAAGGCTCCATAAGCAATTAGCCGAGGCACCAAGAGAATCGATTACCTAATTCACCGAAACTCACACGTATACAATCTTGGAAATATTCCACACAGTCTAAAATGTATAAAATATAGCCTAAAGCTTCAATAAAATTTTAATTACACTCGGAAAAACCAAAATCATGCATGAAGTACTAGGACCAAACGACTAGGCTACATGGCCTAGCGTAGGCCAGAATGG
>NC_090735.1:39760260-39765260 GCF_036898095.1 Palaemon carinicauda | reverse complement strand
TGTGGTTAAGAGAGCTTGAGTTCTTGTTGTTCTCCCGAGGAGAGTAGTCAAATACAGACTGATGACATTTCTTAATCTGAACCCTAATCAATGCAACCAGTCTGTGACATGCGCGAGATTGATCTTATTTTGGTCAGAAGGGGGCTAAACCGGTATTCTTTTAACCCTGCTCTCAGGTAAGTACCTTGTTTAATGATCGCTCGAATGGTACTGCTTAACCCTCGGCAAGTAGGATGCAATGTTGCTCTATCAATATGCTGAATTATTAGGTTTTGTGGAATTCTCCACTGTGATGGTGATGGAAATATGGTGTCACCAATAAGGCCTCAACTCATCCCCTTATGAGAGTTTGTACATGTCACCTATAACAAAGTTCAGTGATTGCACCCACCAATTTATGACAGTCATAGTACTCTTAAAAAGGTCATTAATCTCACTGTATAAAACACCTACTTTGCATACAAAGATTAGGACATTACTCCCCCCCAAAAAAAAAGCTCCTCACTCAGGGAGGTGTGCACTCGCCCTCTTTATTCTATGATATATGGAGGACACTCCGACCCGGAATTGGGCACGGCATGTATTAGACAGAAATGCGACATAAAATATATACATAGAATTCTTCCACAGAAACACAAAAAAAAAAAATTAAATATTGCATGTAAATATGTACACAATATAAAATAAAATAAATTCACTCATTTCTTCTTATGATCCCAGCAACTAAAATATAGAATACCCAGAGTGAAAAGAAAAAATCATATCAATATCAGTATTACGCAACCTCATCAATAACCTACCTCTGGTTGCGGCAATTCGGCCCTTTTGGGCGGGACAGGGTTAGGAATAGATATTTCTTCATCCCTCGATTTTACTTATCTAGGTTTACGGCACAATTTTTTCACAACATAATTCACCACCACCGTTTCGCCATTCTTAAAATCACTACTACAACCTGCACTTGTAACTATCAATAGGTGGCCACTAGCCGTTTTCCCGAGAAAATCATTCATCTTACCACCCTTCTCTTATAACTCTAAGTATAAGGTATTCACATCTACACATTCTCTAACATTGCCTTTCCTCGAGGTTGAACTTTAATCCCTTAGCCATGTATCCTTCGGGAACTGCCTGGCCCCCACAACCATGAATCATAAAATACACAAATAATACAGCATCCACCTGATGGACCTCATCTGACATATTTACCCTCTGTTTTTAGGTTCACTCAGCAGTATGTCACACGTATTGGTACACTTAGCAAAATTATCACAACACGTTACTTTACATTAAGCACCAACATAAGAACATGTTTTTATCAAGTTTATTTAAAGCACGTCAAAAGAAGAAATGATGTCTGTTCAAACAATAACAACAGAAAAGAAAAAAAATATTCTTCTCATCAACTCGAGGTACACTCTGATTGACACGTGAAAACTACCTCTTCCGGCACCATATGTACTGTATGTGTGCCTGATGATGTTCAGACACTTCGCCATTAATAATGCTTTGTATCACCTCTGTGTTAGATTTAACCATCTTTACTCGGTACGAACCCAAATACGCTGGCTCTAGTTTGTGTTTCCTAGGTTTTAATAGTTTCAAATACACACGATCGCTCACAAATACTTTTATCGGTGCGGTTTTGAACCGGTCATCATACTTTGAGCTGTGTTTTTCATAAGATATTTTCAAAAACCTTTCAGGGGTGTTCATTACTCTCCTTAAGAGATTTAGTAAATAGGGACGGTATTGCTGAGTTGAATAATTTGGCAAATGTTACGAATTAATCAGGACCGTATATGGTAACACGGGATCCTGTCCATACACTAAAAAGAAAAGCTTGTCCCTGAGCGAGGCATTATAAGTAATGTTCAAAGCTACCTACGCCATAGGAAGCATGGCTTGCCAATGGAGGGGGTCATCAGCCACCCAGTAACGTAAAATTTGCACTACTTCCCTTATATGCGATTCCACTAAGCCATTAGCTGAAGGCCTATATGCGGTCACTGAAAAGTGTTCAATTTTCATCAAGTCCGGGACCAATTTCACCACCTTATTTATAAACGAGACTATTATCACTTATCAAAATTTTCGGGCAACCAAACCTAGTAATGAAAGACCACAGCGCCTGGGCTTATGAATTTGCTGATATATCCAACATTGCGGAAGTATGAGTGTACCGAGTAAATGCATCCACATATATACTTATGTTGTGTTATACCAGTAAGAAATGGTCCTACTACATCCATATGCACTCTATAAAATTTAATAGGAATAACAGACCACTTTCTGGCTTCCGGTACAGTGTTTTTGTGTTCTTTGAAACAGTTACAAGCATGACAACATTTTATATAATTTTCTATAGATTTTTTCATTCCTAACCAAAAGAAGGATTCTCGGGGTCTCCTTAATTTTCTATCAATCCCTAAATGCCCTGCATAGGGACTTGCATGTACAATGTGGATGGCTCGATTAATTAAAGATGGAGGAAGAACTACCCGTGCACAAAATTTCCCTCCCCTCTTCTCGTAAGCACAATATAAGATATCATTCTCTATAAAAAAAATTCTCATGAGGCACATTCAGAAATGATGGATAACTCTCCAATTCCCATTTAATCACTGTTCACACTCTTTCCATCCCATTCCTCTTTTTTCTGTCCCTCTCGGACTTCCTTTATGTCCCAACATCCCAAGTCAATCACGCCTGCATCATCAGGGCACTTATTCTGGACACCCCTGGTCATGTCCTCGGCCACCCACAGGCATTCAGCTTCGCCATTCCCATCTCTCTCTCTCTCTCTCTCTCTCTCTCTCTCTCTCTCTCTCTCTCTCTCTCTCTCTCTCTCTCCAACATATCTTACTCTCTCGCTTATGGATCTCATTTTCTGATTGCTCCTCGTGTGAATTCACGGACTGTTCTCTATTTTGATGGGGGTCTTTATTATTTTGATTTCATTCTTCGTCCGTCTTTTGTGCCCTAGTTGTTACTCCTATTACTGCACCTCTAGAGAGGGCATTAGCTACCTTGTTAGTTTTACCTTCTATGTGGCCAAATCCCTTTATGTTAAACTCTAACAATCTAATCCATCTCGCTTGTCTAGACGGCAAGTCACCTTTGTAAAATAAATCACGTAGGGGACGATGATCACCTTGCAACTTAATTGGCTGACCTAATAAAAAGGACCTATGCCTCTCTAGAACCCAAAGAATAGCCAATGCCTTTCGATCGAATGTACTATAATTCTTTTTCCGCCCTTTTTAATGCACTGGAAGCAAAACAAATGGGTCGCTCTCTACCATTATCATCTCGTTGAGAAATTACGCAACCAATAGCTACGCTACTCGCATCTGTTGTCACTAAAAACGGGCTATCAAGTCTAGGATGTGCAAGTTAATCATTGCTAGTTAAGGCAGCTTTCAAATGGTTATAGTCCCTTTCTTCTTCCACTCCCCAATTTATTACTTTTTGTTTCTTTAAAGCATCTAAGGGTCTCGCTATCTCTCCAAAACCTCATGAATTTACAGTAATACCCAGCGAACCCAAGGAACCCAGCTACTTCCTTAGTGGTACGGGGCCTGGGGAAGTCTCTAATAGCTTCTACTTTACTGGGGCAGGGTTGGATACCTTCTGGGGTTATGTGACCTAAATATTCGACCTGTTTACAGAAAAATTTGCACTTTGACAGTTAATTTCATACCATTATGTCGCAATGCTTCTAAAACTTTACGAATATTATTATTATGTTCTTTAGTCATTTTCCTTGTAATTATGATATCGTCTAAATAAACAAGAAAATTATGGCCAATTAAGGAAGACAAAACCGCCATCATTACTCTAGAAAAATGGCTTGGAACATTTTTAACACCGAAAAGAAACAGTTGATTGTTAGTTATAAATGCCATTTGACATTTACTGTCTTCCTGAATGGGTATTTGATAGTATCCGGATTTTAAATAGATAGTTGTAAAATATTTACTATCTCGTACCTTCACAAGTAATTCTTCGATTGAGAGCAATGGAAATGCATTATCCTTAGTGACTGCATTCAACTTCCTTTAATCGACACATAATCTTACCGAGCTATCCATTTTCCTAACAGCTACAATTTGAGAAGCCCAGGGGGTTTACTCTCCTCGATTATCCATTGTTCCCCTAATTTACTAATTTCTCTTTCTATCTCTCCCTGAAAATGAATGGGTATCGTGTGAGGCTTTGACCTGATCGAGCCTGCCTAATTTCAATGCTAAAGGTGAAACGATCAATCCTTACGGTGGGCCGTCTCCAATTGCAATAGCATGAAAATAATTATTACCAATGTTACCAACTACAGGTTGATATTCTGGTGGATATAGTTTTCATGCTTGCATAATCAAGTTCTGAGTGCATTCGTCTGTGCGGGCTGGAGTTGTGGCTCCCAAGATTCCATTATTAGCAATTTCACATAACTCCAATTCACACAAGGAATCACTTCCTGATACAACTCTTTTATTTGAGAATTAACTATCGTTATATCAGCTCTGTTCTCTTTTATTTTTGACAAGCCCTCTAAGACTACGTGTGCCAATTGTCATGGGGTTTAACAACAACCTTGGTTCCCTCCGGGAGAGGCCGACACAGGGTCACTGATATGCTTGTAAGTGTCTGGGGAGGCAATACCTCTCCCATTTCAGGTACAGCTGTTACCTTACTTAATTGTCACTCTGTTCCCGCACAAGCACTTACTCTCATGATTTTCTATCAGCGAAATGCACCCTCCTGCTTTTAATGTTAATCTGTCTTTTTCCCTGCAAAAGCATATTTGAGTACTACTAATAAAATCAAAACCAAGTATAGCCTCGATTCCTGAAATTCCTAAGGTGGGCAAGACAAAAAAATCATGTGTAAACTTCACAGATCCCACCTTAAAGTTGACGATCGTTGTATGCCTTGCGTGTAGTTTATTTCCTCCTGACGTGTCAAGGATGAAGGAGGCCGCTGACTGTAGTGGGTTTGAG
>NC_090735.1:39750886-39754760 GCF_036898095.1 Palaemon carinicauda | reverse complement strand
TTTGTGAATAGTAAGCACCTGCTTTATTGTTTGAGCATATGTCCATGTCTGAATGTGCATTTGTGTGTGTTTGAGAGAGAGAGAGGAGAAGAGAGAGAGAGAGAGAGAGAGAGAGAGAGAGAGAGAGAGAGAGAGAGAGAGAGAGAGAGAGAGAGAGAGAGTTAACTGCAGCTAAAGTTGGCCTCTTCAAACAAAACTTAGATGTGTGTATAGTGTATAAAACAACAACAAATGCAGCAGTTTGTAGTCCACTGCAAGACAAAGGCCTCAGACATGACCTCATTCATGTCATCCCCAAGCTGGCCAGTGCAGATTGGTGATAATGGGAGACTTTAGTTTTATCGGCCACATCATACCAATTTAGTAAAAGTAGGCCTGACTAGTATCCATTTCAGACGCCATAATGCCTCGATTTTTGCAAATATATTTAAATGGAACAGTCAGATTAATATGACATACAGTATACTGCCATGTGTTTATAATGAAGGAATATCCTCTTGGCTCTTACGGCGAAGCTGTAAGGGCAGAGCAGAGAATCGGACACTCACCAAAAGTATGACGTCACGTGCCAATGACGTATAAATGTATGCATACTTTCTTCCCTCGCTTCTAACCCTTCCCCCCCCTCCCCCTACTCTCTCTCTCTCTCTCTCTCTCTCTCTCTCTCTCTCTCTCTCTCTCTCTCTCTCTTTGCTTGTATGCAAGCTTTCTCATGTCTAATTAAATGTGTGCGCTTTTATGTGGGTGCGTTTATAGATGGTAATAAATGTGCATTTACACGAACTTATTTGACATATTTCCACCGAAGCAGATTCTTTGGCACGTATGAGTCACGTATAAAAATACATAGCTTTCGTATCTATACTTTATGTGAACACAAAAAAATGGAATCAAATCTGTTCCCACAATACGGTGTTGTAAAGGATATAAAACTTTTATGGTCGCAATCTATTCTTGATATATATCCTATAAAGCTTCTACAGAAAGCAATGTTTCTTTTTAGAGATATCTTACCACGATTTTTTCTCACTTTCTTCAGCCTTATCTAGATAAATATGTTTTTATAAATTTTGAATGAAAACTAAACCATTAGAGAAATGTCTGTTCTACATATCAGACGATATTCAATATTCAAAATATTGTTTACAAATTCTGATAAATGTCATCTTGTATTAGATGTTACACCTAACATTTTTCAGGTCCTTCTTACCTAAACCAATCCTTTATTTTTGTTTAGCAATATCTTGTGAAGACAAATCTATTCAAAGCCTCTCTTCCTTTCATAGATAGTTTAAAATTTTTCATTTATTTATAATTTTTACTTTTCATACAAAAAGAAAGTATTGTGTTTTATGAAGTAAAATAACTTCTTATACGGAATTTAGTCAACTTTGAGAGCCATGAATTTTGGAAAAGATTTAATTTATTCAGATTTTATTTTTCTTTGCTATAGAAAGAAAAATCCGTTTCATCCTCGGTGGAAAACGCCTTTAATTGAATCTAGCCAACTGTATATTTTTTACTTTGACTCCCATATTTACTCATGCATTTGAAAAAAAAATCACATTGGTTCTAGATATAAATTTATATTGAATTTCATAAATATAATTGCAACCTTGCTAGGAGGTATGAAACCGTAATGAAAATATACTTTTAGGCAAAACCTTGAATTTCATATTACAGAATAAAATTTGCGTTTGTAATATTACACCCTCGTGAAATGTTTCCAATGGTTTATATTTATTGTTTTTATATTTTCATAACTGTCACATCGATTACAGGTAATGTTAAAGTTTCCTATTTTGATATTGCAACGGCTGATTGGAACCGTCCTTGCCTGGTGATCGCCGGACTGGGGTTTGAGTCCCCTTCAAACACTTTAGTATATATAATTCCACTATCCTTGTGAGCAAAGGATCGAGGTTTTCAGGGAGCCTATAGGTCTTGCTACTGAGTCATCAACAGCCATTGTCTGGTCTTGACTGGGTGGAGAGGGGGCTTGGGCACAGATCATATGTAAAATGGTCAGTCTCTATGGCATAGTCCTGCTTGATAGAGCAATGTCACTGTCCCTTGCCTCTGCCATTTATGAGTGGTCTTCCAACCTTTAAATACATAATTTGAAAACTTTTCCATGTTATATGAATTCTTTTAGCGTTACTTTTTTATCGGTAAGAAGTAACTTGAATAACTACTTGCAGTTACAGCGATCACTGCTCATTCAAGTATATAAAGTTTTTATATTCATATCATAGTCTAATAAAATCCCATAAATCTATAAATTTTTTAGATTGTTATTGCTTTTTCATTATGGTTGGATGGATACATTTTTGGATTTAACTGGCACAAGTTGTAACCCTTACAGAAATATTTAAGAAGTCATTTCATCTTTTATAAACAATATATACGTTATAGCGTGTATGTACTAATTCAACTTCTAAAGTCAGTAGCTTATTGCTTGGAATTTTTAACCAATATCTAGAAACGGAAAAAATGGTAAATCGTAGTCTAACTAAATCTCATAAGTTCGCTTGTGTTTAACAGATACCTGGATTCCTGGACGTAGTTATGCTTGTCGAAAGTAATACTTTATGTCGCAGGACGTAGTACTGAAAGTGTAAAGTTTGCTACTAGTATCACTCACTTGTCTGGACACTTCCAGCTTCTATTAAAAGGAAAAACTCTCTTTTGAACCTAACGTTACTAAACTTCACTTCTGGATGAGTGTATCACTTGATATAGGTTGTCGTGCGTCAAATCTATGATAGGAATGGGCTTATAGAAAAATTTTGGTTTCTGGTTACGTATACTGTCAATATTTGATTTTATAAGCTGAGGATATTTATTCAGGTAGGATATGTACTCAGATCCCCTCGTCTCTCACTTATGAGGTTTAAACCTGTCTTGGAACTGCCCAGCACTACTCTCATAACAATTAATCATATTACTGAAATATGACATAAAAATGATAATTGTATACCAAAGATACAAATTGTAAAATATAAATTTCAAGATAATATATACAGTGGGTGAAATTCAACCATCGTGAGAGAATGTGCGTGCGCCGTTCAATAATCAAATCAATATTCTAAATATATAAACCTATCCAACGATTTAATCGTTCATAGTTAAATTCATCTTTATGGCTTTTGCATCTGGACAAGAATATATTGGACATCAATATTTGGGAAACAAATTGCTGAAATTAATCTTCATAACTCACATTTGCGCGAATTAAATGTATTCTTATTCTGAATTTGTGAAATCCTTCAACAGGAAGCTACAGCTCTCATAGTTAACCTCAATAATTTAGGAGTCTACGATAAATTACAATCTAAAGTTATACTCTCTCAGGTATTTACAAGGACTTTGGTTGACACTTTTCTATACTGAGAAAAAAAAAACAGTAAATACCTGGCATCATTTATTCCAGGATTTCTTCCGTTTTAAAACCGGATATATTGATGAGAAGGAGTGATATTACGGTCACCAATCCGTAAAAAGTTAATAAAGTAAGGTAAAATTACGGTCGCCTGTATTTTACTGAAATGCTGCTGAGAACTATATTTTTAAGGAGAATTTCCGATTGAAATTAAGTCTTTTTTTAACAGTATACATACTCTTGAGAAAAATTGGATTGACACAATCGCTTACCTATCACCAAGGAAACTGTTTTGACAAACAGTGGCTTCCTCCCATTTAGTAATTCAGATGGATCCATGTTTGGGCTGCACCGTAACTGGTTGTGTCATCTGGCAATCGTGCCCTGATAGTCCTCGTTCGGATATAATGTCGAGGTCATCTGTGGTCGGAATGGGAACATCGTCTCGTTCCTCTGTCTGGATATCTACTGTGAACACTTAACTTCTATTAC
>NC_090735.1:39728386-39740886 GCF_036898095.1 Palaemon carinicauda | reverse complement strand
AAGTCAATGACAATTCTTCTGTACTTATACCTGTCGAATTCAGGTGTTTTGTACTGAGAATTAAATTCAACCCATCTTCACCATCGTAGCTAATTGGTAGTTTGTTACTTGGCATTCGATTAATGATAAATTTTGCACATTTAGACGTGGTTTTCATATTCAAATAAGCCATATATATTTTTGATACATTAATGTCTGGATTCTCTTAACGACCTCGGGATCAGAGCCCCAGGCGAAATCACACAAAGACAAGAGCTTGTGACCGACCGGGAATCGAACCCTGGTCGGCAAGCATGTATAGACAGTGACTAAACCACTTGGCCACGAAGAAAGATAAAAGTCAATGACAATTCTTCTGTACTTATACCTGTCGAATTCAGTTGTTTTGTACTTAGAATTGAATTCAACCCATCTTCACCATCATAGCTAATTGGTAGTTTGTTACTTGGCATTCGATTAATGATAAATTTTGCACATTTAGACGTGTTTTCCATATTCAAATAAGCCATATATATTTTTGATACATTAATGTCTGGATTCTCTTAACGACCTCGGGATCAGAGCCACAGGCGAAATCACACAAAGACAAGAGCTTGTGACCGACCGGGAATCGAACCCTGGTCGGCAAGCTTGTATAGACAGTGACTAAACCACTTGGCCACGAAGAAAGATAAAAGTCAATGACAATTCTTCTGTACTTATACCTGTCGAATTCAGGTGTTTTGTACTTAGAATTGAATTCAACCCATCTTCACCATCGTAGCTTATTGGTAGTTTGTTACTTGGCATTCGATTAATGATAAATTTTTCACATTTAGACGTGTTTTTCATATTCAAATAAGCCATATAAATTTTTGATACATTAATGTCTGGATTCTCTTAACGACCTCGGGATCAGAGCCACAGGCGAAATCACACAAAGACAAGAGCTTGTGACCGACGGGGAATCGAACCCATAGTCATAAAACAAAACACTGTGATTCGTGATCAATTCATGGAGATAAAATGTAGTATTCTACACCTATACTATGCTGAGGAACGCATTATAACTCCAACCTCTGATAAGTATTACCTCTTACTACGTGTTTCCTGTTTCCTACCTTGTTTCTTCTTTCTACCTCTTACATCCTACCTCCTACATCCTGCATTCTTATAGTTATACCTCCTACCTCCTTCATCTTTTATCCTACATCCTACCTTCTTCATCTTTTATCCTACATCCTATATACTTATGTCCCCGGTCGCGCTTGCCAGGGCTGTGATACCTCCTACCTCCTACCCTCCACATCCTACCTTCTACCCCTTACATCCTACCCCCTATCTTTTACCTCCTACCTCCTACATCATACCTCTTATCTCTTACCTCCTACATAATATCTTGCCTCTTACCTCCTACCTCTTACCGCTTACCTCTTACCTCTTACCATCTACTTCCTACTTCCTACCATCCACATCCTACCTCTTACCTCTTACCTCTTACAATCTACTTCCTACCATCCCCATCCTACCTCTAACCTCTTACCTCTTACCTCTTACCTCTTACCTCTTACCTTCTACTTCCTACTTCCTACCTCTTACCTTTTACCTCCTACCTTTTCTACATATTTTCTTTTGTACCCTGCCTCTTTCATTTCTTACCTTTCAACGCTTAATTCACTAGCATACCTCCTACTTCCTACCCGTTACCCGTCACCTCTTACTTACCTTTAGATTTACTTTTACATCTTACCACACGCCTTATTTGTTTACCTAAAAATTTGTTTACCTTTTACCTCCCTTACTATCTACCTCGTACCTCCTACATCCATTCCTTGACCGCCTATCTACAACTTATGATAATTTTTTACCTATTAGTATTACGTCCTAATCTCTACAATCAACCTCATTCCCCCTCATCATAATATACATCAACATGGACATCTATCAAGTAACTTATCGTTCCTACAAGACGTATCTATATGCTACACGCTACCGTGTGATCTACATTAGTCTTTAACGCCGAGTCATGTGACTGACATGAAAGATAAGTCAATTACCATTACTACCTTCTCTCAAAAATTGGCAACTCCTCGTCATGACTATGGGTAATATCAAAAGCAAGCGACCGGTGACACCTGGTCAAAATTTTTATTTTTATATCAATTCTTTCAGACCCTCAATTGAAAAGATGAACATTTTTTCTTTGTTTTAGTTTTAGGACATGGAGAGGCGCCCCCGGTCAAAGGTTACAACCGATTGATCGGTTTTTGCTTAAATATCACTCTCTTTTTGCGCAAGCGTATGTTATCTATTCCTTGGTCAGTAGCCGTGACGTAATTTCATCGTTATTACATTACTGAACTGCAGGCTGCTTCAAATCCCGTACAGTTTCCCACAGATAACACCGAAGAATTCGCCGCAGTATGAACAGAATAGCTTATGAAGCTAGTTGATCTACTAACACCACGGGACCAAACGTACACAATCGAAAGGTCAAGCAGCTTTATGTATGTCGTTAACCTACTAAAAGTAAAATACCTGAGCAGCTTGTTCGGGCGTCAAAAAGTAAGCCATACCGCTTATCTGAAATAGCGTGTTATCTCTCATGTTACCATACCCCACAAGATAATTGATAATAAGGTAAATTCCAGCATAATGTAGGCAACACCTAAGTTCAGATTTTCAAAATCTTGTGTCGAACGTCTTTCTAACTCCTTAAGAAACAAAGCTAATGAACATTATCGTAAGCAGAAGAAGGAGTCGTTCAATAACAAAGATCACGTGACTTCAGATGTGACATCACGTGATTATCCAAACCATCATAGCAATAATCTAAGACTATGGTTTTAAAAGTTGGGGTCGAATATCTTTGTAGCTCATATCATTCGGGGGCCGATATACAAGCGTTCCCGTTTGTATACTATTTCAAACCTATTTCACGTGACCTTACCCCAGGTGACCATCTAAATGCGTCCGCAAATAGCCTAGGCCACAATTTAAGTTCAGACCTACAAAACCTGGGGTCAAATGTCTTTCTAGCTGATTCAGAGGCTGAGAAACAAGCATTGCCGTTGTAGTACCTTTTGAAAACTCATGTCACGTGACCCTACCCCACGTGACCACCTGGTCACATCCTCACATAGCCTAAGCCACCCCTTATAAGGTTATCTTCAAAACTTGGGGTTGAACATCTTTCTAGCTTATTCAGAAGCTGAGAAATAAGCTCCCCCGTTTTTGCTTTTGAAGCGTCTATCTCTATATCTACCTATCTATCTATGTCACGTGACTTTACCCCACGTGACCATCTAAATGCGTCCGCAAATAGCCTAGGCCACAATTTAAGTTCAGACCTACAAAACCTGGGGCCAAACGTCTTTCTAGCTGATTCAGAGGCTGAGAAAGAAGCATTGCCGTTATAGTACCTTTTGAAAACTCATGTCACGTGACCCTACCCCACGTGACCACCTGTTCACATCTGCACATAGCCTAAGCCACCCCTTATAAGTTTATCTTCAAAACCTGGGGTCGAACATCTTTCTAGCTTATTCAGAAGCTGAGAAATAAGCTCCCCCGTTTTTGCTTTTGAAGCGTCTATCTCTATATCTACCTATCTATCTATATATAGAACACTGAATGTTTATGCAAAATATGCCATATTTTGGCATATCTTTGACGTGATATCTCTTGACCCTTAATAGATAGGGACTTGAAACTTTCAGGATCGCCTAGAAATAATAAGAAAAGGCAAATCCTAAAGTTTCAAGCTTCTACTTTGACGGGAAAGTACTTTTCTAAAAACCCGTATTTTCACGTTTTGGTAATCGTATATAACAGCACTGGCCGCATTTTTGAGAGAGGGCGTTGTTTTGTCCCCGGTCGCGCTTGCCAGCGCTGTGATATATACATACGCACTTATATATATATATATATATATATATATATATATATATATATATATATATATATATATATATATATATATATATATATATATATAATGAAAAATAACCTTTGATAAATGAAAATGTCCGAATAATAAGATAGTAAATCATTACTTTATTGAAATGCATTATTCTATGGTGATAGACTCTCTCGGTGATATATATTTCACATTTTGTTTTATAGATAATAAGGACCTCTTTTGTATGGTAGCATCGTGGATTCTGATGGTTAAAAAACTCGACATTATATTCTATGTCATGTTAACATCAAATACAATGATAATTATTTTCCTCATGACAGAAGTTTTAGGCTTCTATTTTTGTGGCCTTTAAAAAGAAACGTGTTGTTGTGCTATTCCTAAATAAAAGAAAATGGAATTGTATTTTTGATAAAAAAAATTATCTTAATATCATTACCGCGATTATCTAATTCTTTTCAGAGCTATATTTCGGCCATTTCATAAAAAAAAAACTGGAAAAGCTATAGACATGAAAGTTTGTATTGCCATTAAAACTAAGAATTGCAAGTTTTCTTTTACCTTAAAATGAAAAGATATTAACAATATTAACCATTTATCAAAAATCTAATATATTGCATATCTCCTTGTAATTAGGATAATTTTAAGATATCTTCAATATGATTAAAAAATATCCAAGAACAAAACGCATATAGGCATATAAATACAACAAAAGTCATGAGTTTTTCCCTATATTCAGTTACCTGTTTGTACCCTAACATTATAATTAGATAAAAATACTTTTATAAATAAGGCAACTAAAATATAAGAGAAACGTTGATGTTAAAAAGAGACTTTTAATAATGCATTTTTATTACTGGAACGAATGAAATGAAATGCAAAATACTTCTGCCAAAAGGGAAGGGAAAGATAATTAGTTATAAGAAAAAAAAGATCTGTATTTCATATTGAGGAAACTGAACAACGTAGCGAATATATCTGAGAGTCTGCTGCCATGAAATGGCTGTCAAGATCTTACTTTCTCCATTACCATGTGGGTATTGTCCTGTGCACTTGCAACTACAGGTGACATTTCATTACATATCTGTCATGTGACCAGGCATGAAATGTAGGGGGAACACGGAAGATTTTCTCCTAATGAAAGGAAAAAAGATGATTTCCATCACACAAGTCGAACAGAAAGATATATAACTTTTGATAATTAATTTTGTTAACCCGGTTTCTTTGTGATGATGAAAAAACTATTCAGGTGGGATTAAAAGTGACAATATTACGTTTTTAAAAGTAATTTTTGCGTGATAATGGTTTAATGATTCTTTAGCTAGAAACTTGTAAAGTATTAGTATTTTCTTAGGTTTGTGAATGAAATAATTGAGAATACACGGGTAAATAGCGTTCATACTTTGCATTAGGATTGTAATTCTTAATCCACCCTAGACTGACTTATTTACACAGTAGCTTAAAGACAATTTTTAGACGTGTACTGACTTAGCCGAAATATTAATCAGTTTTATCTAGTAGGGTTGTGAAGCTCATGCTATAATAGTGATAATAATGAAGAAGAATGAGGAAAATCAGTTGATTTATTACATATGGCATGTTTGCCTCTTGGGTACATATCTCACATGAGGTCAGATCAGCTTCAACTTGGCCTGGCAAGTCTGCAAAGATATAAGAAATGAAACACAACTATCTTCGCTTCCTAAAAAGTTATTGAGGGAATCTCTAACCACATCGCTTAGGTTTTTTTGTTACTGTAATTACCATCTGTTACAGAGAAAAAAATTCTTAAGTTCGTAAACGAGTAGCAAATAATTTAGTGAAGATAGTTTCGCTGATAAGAATAATTTTCCTAATACCTGCTAGTTATGGTTACAATGTTAACATTCGTCAGTTTTGAGAATTTAATAACTGTCTAATTTCTATTTCTTAATAGCATAAATACCGGAGTAAGAATATCTTTCACGAATAATTTAGACTAATTTTTAAATACATTTTCAAATGAACTATGGTTATAATATGAGGAATATGTAACGTTGTACCTTATTTTTGTGCTTCATGTGAGAATGACTGAGGTCATCATGAGACGCGAGGAAGGAAGGAATTAATCATGCCCCCCCCCCCCTCTCTCTCTCTCTCTCTCTCTCTCTCTCTCTCTCTCTCTCTCTCTCTCTCTCTCTCTCTCTCTCTCTCTCTCTCTCTTCTTACGGACATACACCTTCCGAAATAAATTTGTATCAAATATCATAACCCCTTTTGGAGACTACTGTCACCTTAATGAATTAGAATGAAGTGTCGAAATGAATCACAAAGCTTTTATCATCATACGTAAGGAGGACATTCATAAAAAAAAAAAAAAAAAAAAAAAAAAAAAATAAGGATACAAGGAGTTGAGATTATGGGGAGGATATTCGATTTTTGTTCTCAAGAGATGAAATGAAACGTTTTCAGGATCTACATTCGAGTTTTCCAGATATCAAATATTACTAGGAAAAAAATTTTCACTTCTTAGAATACAAATAATACTTATGAAAAAGGATGATTAAAACTAATATTTAGGTTTTCCAATTTACAAAAAGGTTTTCGAGCTATATAAGGGGATATTTACTATGGTTGTGAAATTATAGGTGGATATGTTTTTTCATCTATGAAATATATTCAAAATTTCAGAAACCAGACTCGGTTGGCTAGAAAAAAATCATTATATAACTAATACTTCTATTATCCTTCGATGCCAGAATTTTTGAGAAAATTGTTTTTAAATATACATACCAATATAACAGCAAGGTCATTCTGAAGTTTCTTGAGGCGATAAGAAAATGATTTAAGGATTAGATCCAAGTGACAAGGTACACTTTATAGAGGATTGATATCTATAATTGGGCTTACGATTAGCTAACAATGTATTTGCTGTGGATATGAATATATTTGGGTTAAATTGGCTTTGATTTTAGAATATTGGGACCTGCTCTTTATATTTTTTTAATACATATTATCTGTATTTTACATATAATTGTCATAACTTAGAGCCTAATATTCAGAAGAAAAATTGTATTATTAAAATTATGAAGGTTTCATCCACTAAAATAAAAGAAAAAAAAAACATGAAAGTATGTTCAAATATTCACACACTTAGAATTTGAATATAATCTGGGTGTTTCTACTTTTTGTCAAAAGATGGCAGCACACGTCCCTTGTTCCATTCATGTGATTGATTCTATCCAATTAAAACGGATGATAGATTTATGATTATGTAGAAATATATGGCAGGTATAAATTATATTCAGTTCCAATTAAGTATGCTATTTTGGCTATTCTACGCCAAAATGACACCATGGAAGGTTCTATAAGGCAAGGATTAAAGAGCTCTACATTCTGTTTCTTTTCATCCCCAATAGATGGCCTTAGCAGTAGAGTACCAAATTGCTAATTAACCCCATCATCCACTCGTTATAATTTTTATTGCCTGATTTCTGTTGTTATTTGGGCACAAAATTCCTATAATACAAAGGCACCTGAACTTGATGTTCCTCGTTGTCTGACCACAATCCAGTTCTTAGGAAATTACAAACTTTATAATAAATGGCATAGAGATATTTCCTCAGACAACAATCGTTAGTTCAATTACATTTGGGGGTAAGGGTGGGCCGCCAGTGCCACATGTACTAAAATCGGTGAAACAATCGAGTAATTAGAGTTATCAGATCTAATTTTCAATTACATTTTTATGAAACCATAAGACAATTGACATGTTTCATGGTATGCCATTTATTGTTAGTAAAAACTACGAGGAATAATAGCATTGTTACTTTTCAAAAGGCATAATATCACGGATCCCCCAAGCTCCCTCCCTTACATCGTAACGAGTTTTACTTTAACGCCAATAGATGGCCTCAGAGGCACCTTATCCCAAATAATATAGTCAATTGTTTGAGGACCACGTGGGTCAAAAAAGTGTGTGAGTAAGGTAGAGGTTAGAAAATTGGTTGTTGGTAAATTGTCCATCGATCGTTCCCTAATTAGGAATTAATTTTTTTATCAGAAAATTATTTTTACATTTTTAATTCGATGGAAAGGTTAAAATTCTATTTTAAGTTGTTGGATGTCAAGAAAGGTTAGTCGAGATTTTTTTTTCAAAGTATTAAAAAGGTTTTTCGAATGTTACAAATACCCCATAATCGATAGGAATGGGAAAAAAGGTTAGGCTGGTTTAAACTATCAAATGTTTATACTTATTTCTGTCTGTCATAGGTTGGAATCCTTGTCCAGGCAGAAATATTTATTATTATAGAAATTTCCCTAAGCGTTTGAGATCCCAAGACAGAGCGAATTCGATATTAAGCTAGTATTCGTAATTCATTTGAGAAATTTATATATACGATATATATATATATATATATATATATATATATATATATATATATATATATATATATACATATATATATATATATATATATATATATATATATATATATATATATGTATATATATATATATATATATATATATATATATATATATATATATATATATATATATATATATATATATATATATATATATACACTACTGAATATGTATCACTAACAATCCTGATTTTAATCAATGTGAATATCAACCACAATGACATTTGAAATCGATTTCTACTGGAAATTCACTTATAACAAATGCCTTTGGCTGTGCAAGGATTCGAACCTATGCCCTGAGCCGAAACAATTCCTGCATGGACTACTTTACCAACAGTGATATCAAGGGAGTTATAATTTCACCTCAAGTCCACTGTACATATACCTGTCGAATTCAGAAATCTATTCCTAGACTAGAAATCAACCCACCAGACACCCCACCGTCACATCCTTTTCAAACTTTGGCTTCGCGGCCGAAAAATGCTCCTACGCCCCTAAAGAACTATTTCCAAGTATCTCATATAACGGAGGAGAGAGAGAGAGAGAGAGAGAGAGAGAGAGAGAGAGAGAGAGAGAGAGAGAGAGAGAGAGAGCCTATCTATCTCCGATTACGTAACATCTTCCGTTCCAGGTATAGATTTTGTCCGGTGTCAAACCAACCAAGTATAAAACCCAATTTGTTACCTTCGAGAGGATCCCTCTCGAATTTTCTCTTTCCTCTTTCTCTGTTTCCTAACTTCCGTCTTTACTCCTTTGAATATGGTTGAATCATTTGTTTTGCTAACAATTAATTCTTACTTTAAGGTTATATATACACAATTATATTTTAGAATGATATTAACGCTTTTCTCTAAGAAATGATTTGTAGGAGCTTGAATAATGAATGAATATTATTCAGCATTACGTTTGACTGGTATCGAGGATTAGGGGGAGGTTAGGTGATAGGATTGAAGACAAGGTAAACTTATTAATAAGGAATAAATGTAATCTAACATATTTTTAGCATTATACACATGATAGAATTACTAATCATTAAATAATTAATGCAAATAATTGTAAAATGTAATTGATAAATCAAGCTTACGGTTCTTTGATTAATTCCACTGTAGTCATATGGCAATAGTAGTTATTAATATAAGTATAAAAAGATCATTATTATACTGAGTTTGGGATCAAAATATAGAATACAGAGCTAACACTTTATGTTGTCACACATTTTTTTTTTGGGGGGGGAGGGGTTGTGTCTAAGAGTAGTTTCATTAGGTTGAGGTTGATTAACCCCTAAATAATGTCTTTCGTCTCATATATATATATATATATATATATATATATATATATATATATATATATATATATATATATATATATATTATATATATTATATATATTATATATATATATATATATATATATATATAATATATATATATATATATATATATATATATATATATATATATATATATATAATATATATATATATATATATATATATAATATATATATATATATATATATATATATAATATATATATATAATATATATATATATATATATATATATATATATGTGTGTGTGTGTTTTTTCTTTTTAATTTATCACATCAGTATTCAGTACAAAAGTTTTAGTAATCTTTATTAAATCATTTATAACGAAAATTCAGGAATATCATCTTAAATATAAAGACATTTTTTTTTATTATATTTCCTCCATGTATAGGTTCCCATAAAACATTCCTAATACTAAAGATTCCTTTATTTGTAAGATTAATAGGTCATGAAAAACAGTATCTATGGAATTTTCTGAGCATCCTAATTAATTTATAATCGAAGAGCGAAAAAATAATCGTTATGGATGAAGTGAAATATAAAATTGACATTCCCAAATATCACTTATTAAAAGTTCTATAATGTAAAAAAACTATTAACAGAAAAATTGGGTATTTCGTTTTTATAGTATTTTTTCAGCCAATGAATTCAAATTTGAATAAAGAAATATATAAGAAGTGATCGTCACTTAATTCATGCATTTGCAATTTATAAAACATACGAAAGTGACATTTTCAGATACAGTGACACAAAACCTCAATCGTAACGAAAAATAATGGAAATTACCTGAGGCCATTCACTTGTACATGGATTTTAGAATGAAAAGACGAGATTTTTTATTGCGTATATGGAAGAATAAATGATCACTTGCTCTGTACAGCAATTAAAGCGAATACCAATGTGTACATTATAAACATTGGTTTAATCATCTTTGGATATTGGAAGCCAACAAATATTGAGCATTTGAATAATGGAATCCACTACCACGTCTGTATATACAGTACGATTGCTCATCTTAAACAAAAATAGATGTTTACAATGTTTAGGTAGCTTGGTATATGTTAAAACATTTCCAGTGTACGCATGAACTGATTTCCATAACAAATATCTGCCCCCTGTTTGTTAACATTTCCCTGGTAGAAAAAACTTAAATATGCTGCGAAAACAACGGTAAATATATTTTGTCTTGATTATAGTTTTTGAAATGAGATGTGCTCATTAGATGACTCCCATTTCGGGAAGGAAGTGTCTAATTGCATTGATTATAAAAGAAAATTAGATTTAAAAATGATAAGGAATAATTTTCAATACAAGAAGTAATATAATATTTTCTTGATATAAATGCATAATTAGATATACTGTATATTGAAAAGCTGAAATAGCAGGCAACTATGAGATTCATATAGAGATCAGCGTTCTAGTTAGTTAACTATTAAATAATTGTCAAATAATAAGTAAGACAAGCACAGGGTCTCTCTTTGAATATTGTTTAAGGGAATATCTGTCAGAAAATGGAGCATAATGAACCACCATAGTGTAATAAATACAACAATGATTACCATCCTTATTATGAATACTTTAATCACCAACAATATCACCATATTCGTTGAGATAAGAAAAGTGTTCATTCTATGTGTTAAAAACCTTTTTATTGTTTTGTGATTAACTTCACTCTTGATTATTAAGAATTTTATTAATAGTGTACGAGAGAATTACATTTTTCAATACTGATGATTAAGTAAAATACGAAAATAAGATTAATTTTCTAAATCCTGATAACGAATGAAATATGTAGATCATGTGAACATCAAAATTCATAAGGATCCCAGGAAACCTTGCTAATGAAGTATCAATCATGAAAGTATTCTTTAAGGAAAGAGTAACAAACTAATAACATTAAGAAGAGTATTTCACATTTTGTTTTACCTTCTAATTTTTTTTTATTCATTATATTTGATATAATCTTCATTTTTTTCATTCTATTTATTTAACCTTTTTTAAAAAAACAATTCTTACTTATGTTAATCGAGCAAGATCTATAAGAGTCGAGTTTAAAACTCATTGGGATCGTTAATATCCTCCTTTTATTAATAATAATAATGATAATAATAATAATAATAATAATAATAACAACAATAATAATAATAATAATAATAATAATAATAATAATAATAATGATAATAATGATAATAATAATAATAATAATAATAATAATAAAAATAGTAATAATAATTTGATTAATGGATTTAAAGTTTTCTGGTATCCTGATATTGACGCCGATATCATTTATATCCTATCAAAAAATAAAAAGAATATTCAATGAAAACCATGAAAGTTAAGATGTCATAATACAATTTAAATAGTTTTCAGAAGACCGGCTTCCAAAATAAATCTAAAAATACCGCTCGCATAGTAGGTCACAACATGTCCAAGAATCTTGGCAAGGATTAACCTGCCATCCTCACCCCGAGCCTTAAAAACAAATATCTATTTCTGAAGTTATTATAATTGGGGCATTCGGTCAACAAATGCCTCACTGTTAAAGGTACCAAACAGTCGTCACAATACGGTTGGTGTTGGCCCTTCAGAAGAAATCCGTGTGTCAACTGAATGTGACCAATGCAAAGACGACAAACAGACGTCTCCTACTTTCGGGGAATCATGTTATACCTCCAAGGAGATATGACATTTGTTACCTCTCATCTTATTGCCATCTAGACTATCCCAGTGCTGTTGCCAATTATTACAAAACCATTTCTTGATGTTAGGTAGGAAATCATTACAGGGAATAGGATACCTTTTTGGTAGCAACTGGGATGCAGCATTCTTTACCAGTAAATCTGCCTTCTCATTCCCAGACACAC
>NC_090735.1:39718386-39725886 GCF_036898095.1 Palaemon carinicauda | reverse complement strand
TTACACGATAGTTAGATTTTTTTTTTTTTTTTGCGCTATGAATTCGACGTACCTATATATATGTCAATTCACACGATGGAGAGATGAACTGAAACAACGAAGGCTGTTATTAAACATATCGAATTAGTAGAAAAATATAGCTAAATGGATTTCTAAACTTAGGATAAAGAGTCCAGCATGAAACTCACATGAAATTATCCAACTGAGAAAAGTAGGTATACGGGTTTAAGAATACGTTAGGAAATTATGAAAGAAAAAAGAAAAATATATCACAAAAAAAAACCTGTAGATCAAGCTAGAATCAAACACCACTACTGCAATGAGCAATTAAATTTTTTCTTAAAATCTCTAATTATTTTTCCCTGTTGGAGTCCTTCGGCTTATAGCATCTTGCTTTGCCAACTTGGTTATAGTCTAGCTTGAAATAATAATAATAATAATAATAATAATAATAATAATAATAATAGTAATAATAATAATAATAATAATAAAGATGGTGTTATATAATCATACACGATGGAAAAAGGAGACTGGACATTTGCATCTCCTTTCCCACCGTTATCCCTTAATTAAAGGGTCGGTTGCCTGATGCGTCCTCTCTAATACCTTCTATCAAAGGCATCTTCTTCCAACAAACCTCTTCTCTTTATATCATCTTTCACCTTATCTTGCCATCTAATTTTCTGCCTCCTTTGCTCGGTCTTCTCCCCCAACAGGTTCCTACTAAGCCATCCTCACTCCTTCCTCACCACCCATCCTCAAGACACGCCCAAATCAACTCAGTCATGACAGTCTTATCACCTCTGTAGTCTTTACTACGCCTGCCATTCTTCTTATTTCATCCTTTTCCAATATCAATCAGTGACATTCTCATAATCCACCTCAGCATTCTCATCTCCTTTCTTTCAAGCTTTGCATCCGGTCCCTTACCAACCGTTAAGGATCTTCAAAACTCGCTATGGCAAATTAAGGTATAAACAGAGGCTGCATCCTTTTGGATCCTCTATTCCTTATCTACGGGATTTAGTTGTGGGAAGATCGTCTTGCCTCCAATCATGCAATTGCATTAATGGAAGTCAGCCATTTCCTTTACAAGACACGGCGATAGCATGTTGCCAGATAGGATGTTTAAGTCTTATTCATTTCTGATTCTTCGGAGTTAGGGATTTTTTTTTTTCGATATGATTGGTTTCTTAAGGACTATTTGATTCTTGATGAGACGGATACTGTAAGTTTCCCATCATATTTCATCGTATCACGAAATACTGTGTAGAAATATAGAAATAGTAGAGTAACTGTCAATTAATTTTTGTTTCTCAATTTATGAATGCATTCCTATTCAGCTGAAATAACATAACAACCAGATCCATGTTTAATTTAATTCATAATCTAACGCTTACCATGTATTTTTATTTCATTTCAAATTTCTATGTAATATTATCCAGAAGTGTTCTTATATCACTTATTTTATTCAAAACAAAAAGTCCTTTATTTGATATTGTTGATTCCAGTAACATTGCATCACTAGCAAAAATATCGACCATAGAAAAGTATATTATTGCAGTGAGTGATATGATGCATATTGGTTCAGGATCCTATACTGTAGTTAACCAATAAAATGTCGACTTTTTTATATACTTTATACTTTTCCCTTTGCATAGAACGCAGTAAGTTATAGAATATACCTATATTTGTGTTCTTTCCTACTCTGTTAATGATATCTTTAGGTATATTTACTTAGTTGTTTGCCTCATCCCTTTATTGACTGTTTGGTAGAATGGAGGATATCTGTTTACGTGCAATGTTTACTTGCTCGTTTTCACGGGAATCGTAATGCCTACGTCAAATAACACTGAAACTATTATGCCATACAAGATACAGAGAGGGGAGAAGGTATTTGCAGGGGTAAGGAGGTTTGGGTAAAAATGTGTAGTTCCTGTCCATTGGGTTGAGAACTCCTCGTGACGTCATGGGACAGTCGATTTGCTATAGTGCATTTTGCCGAAAAAATTAAAGTCTACAGGAATTACACTTACATTTATGTGGGTATTCCAGCTGACGTCACTAAGAGGCGGGCTACAAAAACCTGTTTCCCTCTCTTTATCTTAATAATGTATATGGATTCTCTACATATTTTGCTTTCAACCAGTAGACGATTTTCTTTCATTTAGCTCACTCTCGTCGGATATTAAACCATGGACAAAATGCTACATTTCTAGTAACATGAGTAAAGAATTGTTGAAGGAAATGGAAATTATTCAGACTAAATGTACAGTCGGAATAACAAAACCCACAAACCATTCCTCACAAATCTCTCTCTCTCTCTCTGCATCTGTTTTACGAGAGAGAGAGAGAGAGAGAGAGAGAGAGAGAGAGAGAGAGAGAGAGAGAGAGAGAGAGAGAGAGAGAGTCCCGGAACAAGAAAGTTTGAACATGAGAAATAACACAAATATTATTCTTCCTTTCCTCCAACTTCATTATTTCCAAGGTTTTCTCTTAAAACAGGAATTGTTCGCCTGCAGAACCGATTATACCGTATCTGTCTCTCTGAGTGGAAAGAAATGAGGAGAGAGAGAGAGAGAGAGAGAGAGAGAGAGAGAGAGAGAGAGAGAGAGAGATTACGAAATTAAAAGAGGATGAAATTCATAAGAACAGGATAATGAAACTTATATTAAACAGATTAAAACTTGCAGCAAATGTTTTTGTGTTGAACAGGCTGACATGTCTTTTTAAAGTTTATATATGAAATATCTGTTTTAATGTCATTAATATTTTTAAAGTATTTTATTTCAATTGTTCATTACTTCTCATATCGTTTATTTATTTCCTTATTTTCTTTCCTCACCGGGGTATTTTTCTCTGCAGGAGCTTGGGCTTATAGCATCTTGCCCTTCCAACTAGGGTTGTAGTTTAGCTGCTAGTAATAATAATAATAATAATAATAATGATAATAATAATAATGATAATAATAATAATAATAATAATAATAATAATAATCGAAGGTTTACGAGAAAATCTTTTACGAAAAACGGATAGTATTGAAGGGAACATTGTATTGGTCCCGAAATCTTATTATTGTTAATTTTAGTAATTGTTAAACCATGGAATCCTATGAAAATAGAAATATAATTAAGAAATGTTTATAGACAGACAAAGCTTAAGATAAATCTATCTTTGAAACGATGAAAATATTGGTACGGACGCTATTATAGTACGTACCAGAAAAGGTATATATAATTGCAATGTTTTTCCCGATCAAAGAGTAAAGAATATTATCAAATTAACATAAGATAAAACATGAACGATTTTCTAAGTAGCATTGCTCATTGATAGTATAGACCAGAGGCTCCAAACTTCGGGTACATGTACCCTCAGTTGTACTTTTTTATTCTTCAGGGGTACATTGGATCTGAGAGAATAACCAGTACTACGCAATACATGATGTAATTAGCATTTTGATTGAATAACAGAATTATATTACAATATCAATTTCATTGTCTCTCTTATCCACACTGCTAAACATTTGTGATAAAAACCGGTAAATGCCTGGCAAAATCTATTCCAGGATTTTTACCGTTTTAAAAAACTGATATATTGACGTTAAGGAGTTATATCACGGTCACCAATCCGTGAAAGATAAGAACAAAGTAAGGTAAAATTACGGTTGCCTGTATTTTACTGAAATACGGCTAATAACATTATATTATTACGAATATCCGATTAAAATTACGGTTTATTTAACAGTGCATCCTAAATTCTAGGGGTGCACAGAAATCTAAAAACTATACCAAAGGGGTACAGAACAAAAACGTTGGGAAACCCTGGTATAGATTCTAAAAGAATCATAAACTCTATGAAAAGAGAAATTGCAATTGTATCGTACGTGTAATATACCAGTAAAAGCGCTCCCAATTTATCGAGGGTTGTGGTGGCCGATGCGGTAACGTCTCTGAATGGTGAATACTAGACTGGGGCTCAAGTCCTGCTCAAACTCGTAAGTTTCTTTGGTCGCTGCAACCTCACCATCCTTCTGAGCTAAAGATGGGGGGTTTTGGGGAGCCTATAGGTCTATCTGTTGAGTCATCAGCAGCCATTAACTGGCCGTCTTTGGTTTAGAGGGGGCTTGGGCAATGATCATATGTCTATATGGTCACTCTCTAGGACATTGTCCTGCTTGATAGAGCAATGTCACTGTCCCTCGACCCTGCCATTTATGAGAAGCCTTTAAAACCTTTAAAAAACAGTTGAAAAGTGATGATTCGTATCTTTTTTTCCTTATCTCGACTGTCCCTCGGGTCCACGTCCTCGCAGGCCAGCAATTTCATTAATGGAAGACAGTGATTTCAGTGGGAGGTACCAGCTATAAGGAGTGTGATAACAGGTGGTTTATCTTTTCCTTATCTCGGTGATTTCAAATCCTTAGGTGATTTGTTATCGCTTTGTACCAATAATGAATGCACAGAAATGTTTATGCAAAGACATAATCGGACACGCAAAGAAACTTTAAAAGGTATAAGTACAATTGTCACACACACGCATACATACATACAAATACAATATATATATATATATATATATATATATATATATATATATATATATATATGTATATATATATATATATATATATATATATATATATATATATATATATATGTATATATATATATATATATATATATATATATATATATATATATAACATACACCAAACGACAAATTTACTATGCAAATCGAATCCAACACAAGTAAACCAAATCTATGGTTGAGTTAAAATAAAATATCTTACGTTTGCATAAATATCAAAACACGAAGGATATGTATTTAAATTTAGTATCTAATGAACACAGTTAACATAAAATTCTTTTAGAATTCTTCGGTATGAAAAGCATTCCAGACGATATAAATAAGATGCCACGCCCAAGAAGAAGGATAACGTCTGCTGAAAGAATGATGGCGAAGACCTCCAAATGAGATGACAACTCGCTCCATCAGAGCAACGGAATTCATCACTTCAACAAATGCAAACCTGACAGCACAAAAGATTTATAGAGAAAACTTGCCATTGCAGATAAAGTGTGCAACCATTAAAATGTCTTCGAGACGGAAATGCGTTGGACGATGGAATTCGTAAGGGATTATTATTATTATTATTATTATTATTATTATTATTATTATTATTATTATTATTATTATTATTATTATTATTATTATTACTTGCTAAGCTATAATCCTAGTTGGAAAAGCTGGATGCTATAAGTCCAAGGGCTACTACAGGTTAAATAGTTCAGTGAGGAAAGGAAAAAAGGAAAAAAAATAAACTGCAATAGTAGTAATGAACAATATGATATATTTTAAGAACTGTAACAACATTACAACAGATCTTTCATATCTAAACTATAAAATCTAAAAAAAAAGGCAAGAGGAAGAGAAATGAAATAGAGAAACGCTCAAGTGTAACCTCAAGTAAGAGAACTCTACCCCAAGACATTGGAAGTTGAAACGATAACGGGATATCTAATGAGACACGTTGCATTGTACGATGACATACGTAACTTAAACAATGGCGCGGGTTGCTTCCAATTGATTCGCCGGTTGAGGAGATAACGGAAGGCAGGCCATTGGCAAATATAAAGTAATTCTCACGTACCTTGGCTGGATGTATGTAAATTGTTAAATCATTTTACAATTCAAGTAAGTTTACTGGCACAGCACTACTGTATACTGCTGAGACCATCTTTAGGTAGTAAATAGTGTACTTCTTGTATATCACACACGCTCGTTCTCTGTAACGACATTTCTGTTATATATATATATATATATATATATATATATATATATATATATATATATATATATATTATATATATATATATATATATATATATATATATATATATATATAGTATATATACTATATATATATATATATATATATATTATATATATATATATATATATATATATATATATATATATATATATATATATATATATATACATATAGAGTATATATATATATATATATATATATATATATATATATATATATATATATATATATATATATATATATATATATATATATATATATATATATATATATTGCTGTTATCGCTCTCCTCTCGCACTGATAACCTGTTTATGCCTGTATTTTCCTGCGTCATTCTGTTTGAGTTTTCGTGCCGTTCTTGACTGGAACAGGTTGTATATATACTCATGCTCCGTCCAAATAATGTTAATTGCATTCGACTCGTCTCTCAATTACAACCAAACGGCTCACTTGCACAACAGTAAATACATCTGATTTATATTCAAATAATACAATTCTGTCTGGGTCTCTCAAGACTTGTATTTGAAATTTCTATTGAAATGCAGTCATATATCATTCATATTCAATAACGTATTTTCTTTTTTATGCTTAACAAGCAGACATTCAGTGTTTGCTTTAAGAGTACCATCTATAAAGGTATGGGAAAGACTATTGCTGTTTTTCCTTTAACACTTAATAAAATAGCACTCGTTTTACATTTCCACCTCTCGGGGTGGTATTGTTTTAGCTCAGATTCTTTGTCAGTTTTTTCGTCTATTTCTATTTATGTTTTTCTGTATGTCTGTTCAACTGTTTCTGTGTCGGTTTCTTTGTTTCTATATCTGTTTGACTGTTTCAGTATCTATTTTCTTTATGTATGTTCATCTGTTTGTTCTTTGTTTCTGTATTTGCTTGTTTTTCTGTCTGTTTATGTGTTTCTCTACCTGTTTGTCTGCTTCTGTATCTGTTCTTTATGTCTGTCTATTCATCTGTATTTTAATGTTTATCTGCTTCTGAATCTGTTTTTCTGTCTGCCAGTTCATGTGTTTCTGTAACGGTTTTTTTCTCTCTGTTCATCTATTTTTTTATCTGTTATTCTGTGTCTGTATCTGTTTGTTTGTCTGTCTGTTAATATATTTCTGCTTCTGTCTGACTGTTTCTGTATCTGTTTTTCACTCTATCGGTTTCTATATTTGCATGAAGACTTATACAAAACTTTTAACAAATAGGGAAGTGACACTCTACAAGTGACCAGACTAGGGACAGATATAAATGCAGCTTCTGGGGAAGAGAGACTTCAATGGAGAGGTGTTGCTCAGCGCTCTGCAGAGGTTAAAATCATTATTATAATTTTACAATGTCTACAGAGATTATTATAACTCCCTTATTTTATCTAATTATCTATACCTTTGATATCAAGTATATGTGTAGAATACAATTCCAAATTCCAGAATATTAGGGATAATTTCTTGAGCAACTATAACACTAGGCACAGACGATTGCAAGTTTCAAAACGGTACTAAACAGTGAATATTGAAATCCCTGGTGGTAGCGTCCTCGCCTGGTGATTGCCAGACTTAGGTTCGAGTTCGACTCAAAGTCATTAGTTCCTTTGGTTGCTGCAACCTCACCATCCTTGTGACCTAAGGATGGGGTTTTGGGGGAGCTTGCAAGTCTATCTGTTGAGT
>NC_090735.1:39688386-39703386 GCF_036898095.1 Palaemon carinicauda | reverse complement strand
GTTCGCCAGCAGAGAAGCGTTTGCTTGGTTTCAACGCGCTGAAGTCCACTTTCGTATCAGGGGCGTGACTCGCTCAACCACCAAAGCGGATTATGTTCTCGCGGCAATACCCGAGGACACCTTCCCAGAAATATCCGACTGGCTTTGTGAACAAGGAGACACCCCAATAGCGTATGACGCCCTCAAAACATACCTTCTGCAGCAGTACTCGCCGTCGCCAGCCGCCCGTATAGCAAAGCTTTTTCAGCTCTCGCAACAACCGTTGGAGACCAAAAGGCTTCGCTTGACCTCAGGGAAATGACCAGTATCGCTCGCCTTCAACCTGCCGCAGACGGCTCTCCTCGTGAGGTGAACCTACTCCGTGCCCTTTGGATACGCCGTTTACCTGAACCTGTACGTGATGCCATACCCGATGTCGATAGTTTACCCATAAAGGACTTGATGACAAAAGCCGACGCCCTTATGGACAGCCACTTCAAGACCTCCATCAACGCCTCCACCCCTGACGACGAGGATGCCTATTCAATGTCAACCGAAGCTGACATGAATGCCGTAGGACATACACGCCTACCCCGTGACGTGCCGAAGCGGAGACAAAGCCGCCCACCACCCACCAATCGCTCGCGCCCCAACGAACGACTTCTACAGCCACTTACTACCTCCCATCCGCCGCAGTTTTGCTACTACCACTTCAGATTTGGGGCAACCGCGAAGAAAAGGGCCAAAGATTGTCAGTGGACAAAAAATGTGTAAGTAGGCCATCGCTTGTGGCGGTGGCCTCCCATGTTTCTAATCTTTTCTTTTTACAGGATGCAGGAACGGGCGTGCGATTTTTGGTAGACACGGGTGCTTGTCGTTCTCTTTTGCCAAGGAAACTCTTCAAGGCACAACGTAGTCTGTCTACATCTGCCGACGTCCGCTTGGTAGCTGCCAACGGATCTGCGATACCCACCTACGATTACAAGAACCTCACATTATCGTTCGGAAACGGTAAATTCAATTGGAAGTTTCTCGTTGCTGACGTCACAATGCCAATCCTCGGTGCGGATTTCCTCTCTCATTTCCACCTTCTGGTCGATGTCGCCCACCGACGATTGGTCAACGCAGACTCGTACTTGTTGACACCTCTTCAACCCGCCCCCTCTAACCTCGCTCTCCACATCAGCGCACCCACGGATGCCTACGCCCACCTCCTCACGTCGTACCCGGAATTTTTCCGTCCAGAACTTCGCCAAACGCCCACGGTTCCTGCCAAGCACGGTATTTATCACCATATCAAGACGACGGGACCCCCAGTCTTTGCAAAATTCAGACGTCTGGCACCGGAACGATTGGCAGCCGCCAAACAGACGTTCGCCGAAATGGAGAAAATGGGCCTTTGCCAAAAAGCCGCCAGCCCATGGTCGTCACCCTTACACATCGTTCTGAAGAAAGACGGCTCCCTCCGTCCGTGCGGGGATTACAGGCGCCTGAACATGCAAACAGAACCGGATCACTACCCCCTCCCAAACATTGCCGATGTAACCTCCTACCTGCACAAAGCGAAGATACAAGCATAATATATACAAAAGGAATTATGTACAATTGTGTGAAACACGGTTGGTACCTCCTAAACATTCGGGGCAAAGAAGACTGGGTCTGCATTGATCGTCTAAAACCTGCTTATCTTCTGCCAGATGACCCGCCTACAGTTCGCCTCTCTAGATCAGGGCGCCCTATTTAACATGTACAGTATGTCATTTTTAGGGGGGGAGCCATGTACCAACCGTGTTTCACACAATTGTACATAATTCCTTTTGTATATATTATGCTTGTATCTTCGCTCTTCCCTCGCACTGAAACAAACATGAAAATTCATGTCTGGTTTTTCCTCTGTAATATTGTCTGTCTTGTGAACTTGTTATGTCCTGTTGCCTTGAGGTTTTGTATATAAGGAGAGTGTTCCACAATAATATAATTCAGTCATTTCCAATCTGCCTTTGAGTTCACACCCTTACTCGGTGCCGTCACAGTAGGGTTGAAATAAAGTTAATGGAACACTTTTCGGGAATTTTAAATGTAAAATACATCCCTAGAATGGTAAAAAGTAGGATGAAAGTAGTAAGACGACAGTCACTAAGTACAATTAACATTTCGAGAATATTTAATTAATTCAATTATTACCATGGTGGAAGTAGTAGTATTTTCTCTTCGTTCTCTTGGCCGTCATAATTATTTTGTATGTTTTCTATTCAAATGATATTTTATTGTGTTAAGCTCGGTACTTTTCTGGTTTCTTGCAAAATTCGAGGACTCTCTCTCTCTCACTCTCTCTCTCTCTCTCTCTCTCTCTCTCTCTCTCTCTCTCTCTCTCTCTCTCTCTCTCTCTCTCACATACACCTTCCGAAATAAATTTGTATCAAATATCATAACCTCTTTTGGAGACTACTGTCACATTAATGAATTAGAATGAAGTGTCGAAACGAGTCACAAAGCTTTTATCATCATAGGTAAGGAGAACATTTGTCGAGAAAAAAAAAAAAAAAAAAAAAAAAGATAAGGATACAAGGAGTTGAGATTATGGGAAGGATATTCGATTTTTTTTCTCAAGAGATGAAATGAAAGGTTTTCGGGATCTACATTTGAGTTTTCCAGATATCAAATATCTCTAGGAAAAAAATTCTCTCTTCTTAGAAAACAAATAATACTTATGAAAGGGGATGATTGAAACTGATAATAAGGTTTTTCAATTTACAAAAGATTTTCGAGCCATAGAAGGGGATATTTATAATATGGTCGTGAAGTTATAGGTTGATTTGTTTTTTCATCTATGAAATATATTCAAAATTTCAGGAACCGGACTCGTATGGCTAGAAAAAAATCATTATATAACTAATACTTCTATTATCCTTCAATGCCAGAATTTTTAAGAATATTGTTTTTAAATATCCATATCAATATAACAGCAAGGTAATTCTGAAGTTTCTTGAGGCGATAAGAAAATAATTTAAGGATAAGATGCAAGTAACAAGGTACACTTTATAGAGGATTGATATCTATAATTGGGGTTATGATTAGCTAACCACGTATTATCAGCGGATAAGAATATATTTTGGTTAAATTGGCTTTCATTTTAGAATATTGGGATCTGCTCTTTATATTTTTGTAATACATATAATCTGTATTTTACATATAATTGTCCTAACTTAGAGCCTAATATTCTGAAGAAAATTGTATTATTAAAATTATGAAGGTTTCGTCCACTAAAAAAAAAAAAAAAAAACATGAAAGTATGTTCAAGTATTCACACACTTGGAATTTGAATATAATCTGAGTGTTTCTACTTTTTGTCAAACGATGGCAGCACACGTCCCTTGCTCCATTCATGTGATTGATTCTATCTAAGTAAAACGGATGATAGATTTATAATTATGTAGAAATATTTGGCAGGTATAAATTATATTCAGTTCCAATTAAGTAAGCTATTTTGGCTATTCTACACCAAAATGACGTCATGGAAGGTTCTAGAAGGCAAGGATTAAAGAGCTCTACATACTGTTTCTTTTCATCCCCAATAGATGGCCTTAGCTGTACTAAATTGCTAATTAACCCCATCATCCACTCGTTATAATTTTTATTGCTTGATTTCTGTTGCTATTTGGGCACAAAATTCCTATAATACAAATGCACCTGAACTTGATGTTCCTCGTTGTCTGACCACAATCCAGTTATTAGGAAATTACAAACTTTATAATAAATGGCATAGAGATATTTCCTCAGACAACAATCGTTAGTTCAATTACATTTGGGGGTAAGGGTGGGCCGCCAGTTGCCACATGTACTAAAATCGGTGAAACAATCGAGTAATTACAGTTATTAGATCTAATTTTCAATTACATTTTTATGAAACCAATAGACAATTGACATGTTTCATGGTATGCCATTTATTGTTAGTAAAAACTACGAGGAATAACAACATTGTTACTTTTCAAAAGGCATAATATCACGGATCCCCCAAGCTCCCTCCCTTACATCGTAATGAGTTTTACTTTAACGCCAATAGATGACCTCAGAGGCACCTTATCCCAACTAATATAGTCAATTATTCGAGGACCACGTGGGTTAAAAAAGTGTGTGAGGAAGGTAGAGATTAGAAAATTGGTTGTTGGTAAATTGTCCATCGATCGTTCCCTAATTAGGCATGAAATTTTTTGATCAGAAAATTATGTGAATTTTCCATATGCTATCGGAAACAACCTGTGTTTACTTATAAAAGTGTTTAGTATTTCCTTTCTTCATCAGAACACATGGATGGCAAGTCATTTTCTCGTACGATTGACCAACGTAACAATCATCAGCATAGGTAATGTTGACGTGACGAGTTTGGGACAGCGCTGCCAAATAGTGTTTCCTTGAATAGAGAATATCATTATTCATTACAGATTCAAATCATTTAAGGAGTAATAGTTATGTACCAAAAGGTACATTAAGCTATTAAAGATATATGATAATTATTTGTCAACATTTATTTTTATTCGCACAAATACTGATCGTGATGTTTTTAAGGAATTTGGTGCTGGGCATAGAGTTGAAGATGTATTTTGAAGTGAAGGAAATATAATCATACATGATTATAATGTCTCCGAGATTAATGAGAATATAAACAAATTTATGCTCTATACAAAAGTTTTTTTTTTTTTTTAATCATTATCAATAAATCACGAGAAAGATTTTCTATTTTTTTTCTCATTTTTACATTTTTAGTTCGATGGAAAGGTTAAAATTTCATTTCAAGTTGTTGGATGTCAAGAAAGGTTAGTCGAGATTTTTTTTCAAAGTATTAAAAGGGTTTTTCAAATAAGTTACAAATACTCCATAATCGATAGGAATGGGAAAAAAGGTTAGGCTGATTTAAACTATCAAATGTTTATACTTATTTCTGTCTGTCATAGGTTGGAGTCCTTGTCCAGGCAGAAATATTTATTATTATAGAAATTTCCCTAAGCGTTTGAGATCCCAAGACAGAGTGAATTCGATATTAAGCTAGTATTCGTAATTCATTTGAGAAATTTATATATACGATATATAAATATATATACATATACATATACACACACACACATATATATATATATATATATATATATATATATATATATATATATATATATATATATATATATATATATATATATACACTACTGAATATGTATCACAAACAATTGTGATTTTAATCCATGTGAATATCAACCACAATGACATTTGATATCGATTTCTACTGGAAATTCACTTATAACAAATGCCTTTGGCTGTGCAAGGATTCGAACCTATGCCCTGAGCCGAAACAATTCCTGCATGGACGACTTTACCAACAGTGATATCAAGGGAGTTATAATTTCACCTCAAGTCCACTGTACATATACCTGTCGAATTCAGAAATCTATTCCTAGACTCGAAATCAACCCGTCAGACACCCCACCGTCACATCCTTTTCAAACTTTGGCTCCGCGGCCGAAAAACGCTCCTACGCCTCTAAAGAACTATTTCGAAGTATCTCATATAACGGAGGAGAGAGAGAGAGAGAGAGAGAGAGAGAGAGAGAGAGAGAGAGAGAGAGAGAGAGAGAGAGCCTCTCTATCTCCGATTACGTAACATCTCCCGTTCCAGGTATAGATTTTGTCCGGTGTCAAACCAGCCAAGTATAAAACCCAATTTGTTACCCTGGAGAGGATCCCTCTTGAATTCTCTCTTTCCTCTTTCTCTGTTTCCTAACTTCCGTCTTTACTCCTTTGGATATGGTTGAAACATTTGGTTTGCTAACAATTAATTCTTACTTTAAGGTTATATATACACAATTATATTTTAGAATGATATTAACGCCTTTCTCTTAGAAATGATTTGTAGGAGCTTGAATAATGAATAATTATCATTCAGCATTACGAGTGACTGGTATCGAGGATTAGGGGAGGTTAGGTGATGGGATTGAAGACAAGGTAGAGTTATTAATAAGGAATAAATGTAATCTAACATATTTTGAACATCACACACATGATAGAATTACTAATCATTAAATAATAATGCAAATAATTGTAAAATGTAATTGATAAATCAAACCTACGATTCTTTAATTAATTCAACTGTAGTCATATGGCAATAGTAGTTATTAATGTAAGTATAAAAAGATCATCATTATATTGAGTTGTGGATTAAAATATAGAATACAGAGCCAACACTTTATGTTGTCACACATTTCTTTTTAGGGGGGGAGGGGTTGTGTCTACAAATAGTTTCATTAGGTTGAGGTTGATTAACCCTTAAATAATGTCTTTCGTCTCACATACATACATTCATACATACATACATACATACATACATTATATATATATATATATATATATATATATATATATATATATATATATATATATATATATATATATATATATATATATATATATATATATATATATATTTTCATAAGTGTGTGTTTGTGAGAGTATAATTAAGTACAAAAGAAAGATGAATTACAACGAAATGGCTTTCCTGCTTAATACTGTTAAGTCAAATTTGGATCATTATCCCAGCGCCGAAAGATGAAAAATGTTCCAAAGACATTGAGTGATGGCAACTATAAAGAGCTTTCTTGTAGAAAAGAGTGCAAGTTTTTCCTCGTTAAGATATATGGTAGTTAAAGATTATCATTATTTCTTCATGAATAAAAATTCAATAAGTTTTCTTATTTGAAATACCCATAAATATTCAAAAAATAAATTTGTTTAATGCGAAAGTCGGCCAATAAGATGTCATGGTTACATATACGCTATGTCTAATGTATGAAGCTAATTTCCTCTACGATTCTTGTTACTTTAAAAAGTAATGGGTAGTTTAACCAATTTCATATCAAAGCTACTCCTCGATTATAATAAAACACATTGTAGATGCCATTAAGATATTTAAAGATATCAACATTAAGTTTATGAAATTGTATATTACTACAATTCAAAATGAAGATAAAATCAATTGCAAAGTAGACATTTTTGGTTAGCTAACTACTGTAGGTCCTAACGATGTAAACTATAGAAGAACAGAAAAGGAAAAGAAAAAGAATCTAAGGGAAGAAGTACCAGCATGATGGAAAAGACGCGAAAATTAGCCTCGCATTTCGAGCGAGAGAATAAAAGTTTTGTCTCATGGCAAAAGAGACACAACCTGCTACAACGACTCTTTCCTTCTCCCGCATATCTCGCCGATTCCATCTAAGTTTTGTTTGAAGAGGCCAACTTTAGCAGCAGTTAACACACTCTCTCACTCTCTCTCTCTCTGAAGCAGTCGCTTACCCTACACAAATATAGGCCACACGTTTCCATTATTCTCACAAGATATATTTTGTTTTTTATTTTCAGATAAGCCAAATTACACTATTGATATATTATATCTACATCGTCAATGACTTACAATAAAGATAATTTGATATGTTACTTACTTTTACTTTTACTTTTACGGGTTTATTTCTCGCCCTCCATCAAACACTAAAGGTCTGTTCAGGCGGGCCTTGGTGTGTGAAAAAATAATTCCTTTCCAGTTAATATTTTGCTTTGTATCGTTATCAGTTATTTCGCTAGCATTTGTATTCAGGCTTAATAGTTTTCAGGTCACTATTATAACACTTTCTAAAAAGATAAGTCTTCAGGTTTTTCTTGAAAGCTGCCACATTATTGCTATTCTTGACATCGAGTGGAAGGTCGTTAAAGAGTGTCGGTGCCGCATAACTGAACGTTCTTCCTCCTATTGCATGATTCACACTAATTTCGAATAGTCTATGTGGGTCATCTGCATGTCTAACTCTTACAGCGGCGCTGGTAGCTTCAGGGTAGGGGACCAGGCAATCACGAAGATATTTAGGCTTATCACTTGTAAGTGCTTTGTGAGTCAACAAGCAAATTTTAAATTCAATTCTAGCCTTAACAGGTAACCAATGTAGATCGATCAGTGCAGGAGTTATTATCTCCCGAAATTTAATGCCTTTTATCAGTCTAGCCGCCCGGTTTTGCACATTTTGAAGCTTTCTTAGTAGTGTATTGGGCAATTTGTAGTACAGAGAATTGCAATAATCAAGCCTTGATATTACATGACTCATCACTAAAATTTTTGTACTGACCTCTGTTAAATATTTTCTAATAAATGCTATGTTTCTCAGGTGATAGTTACACACTTTCACTGTGTTCACAATTTGGTCCTTCATTGACAAATTACAGTCTATCAGTACACCCAAATTTTTCACAACAGGCACAATCCCAACATCAGCATCACCAATTTTTATACTTTGAATTAACTGGTAATTCTTCAAAGCCACCTTTGTGCCAAAGAACATACATTCTGTTTTATCATCGTTTAATTTGAGCTTTTTCCTCTGCATCCATGTTTTTATTTCAGTCATTATCTCATCAATTTTCTTCTCTGTATCTTGTGTTGCTGAAATTGAGAGGTAAAACTGAGTATCATCTGCATATAGTTTAAAACCCACTTTTTGTTTTTTCAAGATGTTTGATAGCTCGATAGTATATATGTTAAACAAGATAGGGCCCAGGACACTACCCTGTGGTACACCCTTCATAAGAATTCTCTCATTGGATCGGTTTCCAGAAACTTCTACAATAGTCTTCCTGTTCACTAGTAACTTCGCAAAAATTTCAGTGCTTCCTGAGTCACTCCAATAGACTCCAAGTCGTCAAGTAAGTACTCGTGCACAACAGTGTCAAAAGCAGCACTAAGATCTAACATAATTAAACCTTCACTATTCAAGATTGAAACATTGATAATTGAAGTAAAATAGTCCAACAAAAATGAGCACTGACTAATACAGGACATGGTAAAGTCAGTTACTATCTATGATTATTTCTTGTTGTTTATAAACCAAAATGCATTGTGACTATATATATATATATATATATATATATATATATATATATATATATATATATATATTTATATATATATGTATATATATATATATATATATATATATATATATATATATATATATATATACATATAAACATATACTCACATATATATATATATATATATATATATATATATA
This sequence comes from Palaemon carinicauda, assembly GCF_036898095.1. NCBI lineage: Eukaryota > Metazoa > Arthropoda > Malacostraca > Decapoda > Palaemonidae > Palaemon > Palaemon carinicauda. Next base: position 39,694,307 of record NC_090735.1, on the reverse strand, counting down.
TATATATATATATATATATACATACTGTATATATATATATATATATATATATATATATATATATATATATATATATTCATTTTCACTAATACCCATACATACATACACACAGATACACACACACACACACACACACATATATATATATATATATATATATATATATATATATATATATATATATATATATATATATATATTCATTTTCACTAATATACATACATACATACACACAGATACACACACACACACACATATATATATATATATATATATATATATATATATATATATATAGAGAGAGAGAGAGAGAGAGAGAGAGAGAGAGAGAGAGAGAGAGAGAGAGAGAGAGAGAGAGAGAGAGAGAGAGAGAGAGACTAATGTAACAGTTTCTAGCCTCAGATATGACCACGCTGCCCTGTGCAGATTGTTGATGGTGGGAGACTTTATTTTGATCGGCCACAGCATACTAATCTAGTATTTATGATCCCGACTACTCTCCATTTCAGACGCCATGATGCCTCAGTTTTTGCAAGTATGTTTTAGACAAACAGTGAGATCAAAATGACAATTTGGCACTGTTTATTTGAGACACTCCCCCCCCCCCCCCCTGGATTTATGACACTACAGCATACTGCCAAGTGTGTTTAATTAAGGAGTATCATCTTGGATTTGACGGCGAATCTGTAAGGGCAGTGTAGAGAATCGAACAGACTCACACAAAGTATGACATCACGTACTAAAGACATATAAATGTATGCATACCTTTTTCCTTTGCTTCTAACACCTCTCTCTCTCTCTCTCTCTCTCTCTCTCTCCTCTCTCCTCTCTCTCTCTCTCTCTCTCTCTCTCTCTCTCTCTCTCTCTCTATGCTTGTGTGCAAGCTTGCTCATGTCTATTTATATATGTACGCTTTTATGTGGGCGCGTTTATAGATGGTAATAAATGCGCATTTACACGAACTTATTTGACATATTTCCACCGAAGCAGATTCTTTGGCGCGTATGAGTCACGTATAAGAATACATAGCTTTCGTATCTATACTTTATGTGAACACAAAAAAAATTGAATCAAATCTGTTCCCACAGAACGGTGTTATAAAGGGTATAAAACTTTTATGGTCGCAATCTATTCTTGATATATATCCTATAAAGCTTCTACAGAAAGAAATTTTTCTTTTTAGAGATATCTTGCCACGATTTCTTCTTACTTTCCTCAGCATTATCTAGAATCTAGATAAATATGTTTTTATAAATTTTGAATGAAAACTAAACCATTAGAGAAATATCTGTTCTACATATCAGACGATATTCAATATTAAAAATATTGTTTACAAATTATGATAAATGTCATCTTGTATTAGATGTTGCACCTGACATTTGTCATTTTCTTCTTACCTAAACCAATCCTTTATTTTTGTTTAGTAATATCTTGTAAGACAAATCTATTCAAAGCCCCTCTCCCTTCCAGAGATACTTTAATTTTTTTTTATTTATTTATAATTTTTACTTTCCATCCAGAAAGAAAATATTGTGTTTTATCAAGTGAAATAACTTCTTATCCGGAATTTAGTCAACTTTGAGAGCCAGTAATTTTGGAAAAAAATTATAATTTATTAATATTTGATTTTTCTTTGCTATAGAAAGGAAAATCCGTTTCATCCTCGGTGGAAAACGCCTTCAATTGAATTTAGCCAACTGTATATTTTTTACTTTGACTCCCATATTTACTCATACATTCGAAAAAAATCACATTAGTTGGGGATATAAATCTATATTGAATTTCATAAATATAATCGTAACCTTGCTAGGAGGTATGAAACCGTAATAAAAATATACTTTTAGAAAAATCCTTGAATTTCATATTACAGAATAAGAGAGCCAGGCAATCTTCAACAACAACATAGGGTATTGTCCTGCTTGACAGAGCAATGTCACTGTCCCTTGCCTCTGCCATTTATGAGGGTTTTTTAACCTTTGAATACATAATTGGAAAACTGTTGCATGTTATATGGATTCTTTTAGCGTTACACTTTTATTGGTAAGAAGTAACTTATATATAACTACTTGCAGTTACAGCGATCACTGCTCACTTACGTATATAAAGTCTTCATATTCATATTATAGTCTAATTAAATCCCATAAATCTATATATGTCTTAGATAGTTATTGCGTTATCGTTGGATATATAAAATTTTTCGATTAAACTAGCGCAAGTTGTAATATGTAAGAAGTCATCTTTTATATACAGTATTTACGTAATAGAGTGTATGTACTAATTCAACTTCTAAAGTCAGTAGCTTATTGCTTGGAATTTTTAACCAATATCTAGAAACGGATGAAATGGTAAATCGTAGTCTAAATAAATCTCATAAGTTCGCTTGTGTTTAACAAATACCTGGATTCCTGGACGTAGTTATGCTTGTCGAAAGTAATACTTTATGTCGCAGGACGTAGTACTGAAAGTCTAAAGTTTGCTACTAGAATCACTCACTTGTTTGGACACTTCCAGCTTCTGTTGAAAGGAAACAAACTCTCTTTTGACCCTAACGTTACTGAACTTCACTTTTGAATGAGTGTATCACTTGATATAGGTTGTCGCGCGTCAAATCTATGATAGGAATGTGCTTTAAAAAAATTTTTGGTTTCCAGCAACGTATACTGTCAATATTTGATTTTATAAGCTGAGGATATTTATTCAGGTAGGATATGTACTCAGATCCCCTTGTCTCTCACTTATGAGGTTTAAACCTGTCTTGGAACTGCCCAGCACTACTCTCATAACAATTAATCAAATTACTGAAATATGACATAAAAATGATAATTGTATACCAAAGATACAAATTGTAAAATATAAATTTCAAGATAATATATACAGTGGGTGAAATTCAACCATCGTGAGAGAATGTGTGTGCGCCGTTCAATAATCAAATCAATATTCTAAATATATAAACCTATCCAACGATTTAATCGTTCATAGTTAAATTCATCTTTATGGCTTTTGCATCTGGACAAGAATATATTGGACAAGAATATATTGGACATCAATATTTGGGAAACAAATTGCTGAAATTAATCTTCATAACTCACATTTGCGAGAATTAAATGTATTCCTATTCTGAATTTGTGAAATCCTTCAACAGGAAGCTACAGCTCTCATAGTTAACCTCAACAATTTAGGAGTCTACGATAAATTACAATCTAAAGTTATACTCTCTCAAGTATTTACAAGGACTTTGGTTGACACTTTTCTATACTGAAAAAAAAAAAAACAGTAAATACCTGGCATCATTTATTCCAGGATTTCGTCCGTTTTAAAACCGGATATATTGATGAGAAGGAGTGATATTACGGTCACCAATCCGTAAAAAGTTAATAAAGTATGGTAAAATTACGGTCGCCTGTATTTTAGAATGCTACAGAATCAAGATAATCAAATAAAGAAATTATGTAATATGGGATGATCGATAAAAGAGAAAATATAGCAAAGACGAAATAAAATAGATAACAATAAAAATTATTTTCCTTGAATACAGAGTACTAGAGTGGTAGTTTAAAGATAAACTATTTGAAGTAATTATTTCGTGGTGAGCTATATAACAGCCAATATTTGTAAGGTATTTAAGTATAAGAGTAACCTTTATATCAATCAGATTTTCTACATACTAACTGCTGTCAAGAAATGAAAATAGAAATGACAAATAATAGGTACATGAAAATTTTATCATATAAAAAGATTTACGTGACGATGCATTTGTCCAATACATACTGAATATTTTGTTTGAAACAGATAAAAGTGATAAAAAATATTAATAAAAATAAGAATTCAATGAATCTCCTACGAACAGATTGGAACCATATTGCAAAAAGAAGAGATAAAGGGACAGCAAAGTGTACCCCTCCTGTTTCATGCAAGGATTAGGTTCAGCAAAATATTTGACCAGATTGAGAACGATGGTGCCATACTTTTTCAAGAGTCAAATAACACTTTTCTTCTTCTTCTTGATATATGGTGTTGTTGCCAACACCCTTCGACCCCCAACTTTACCCTAAATGATGTCTTGTGATAGTTTTTGTTGTGCCAGGAATGTGAGGGGTATTTGCATGTTTATTTAAATCTCTCTCAAATTTTAAACATATCCGATTTTGAAGTTTTTAATGACCAAGTGATAATATTACAATAGCTTAAGAATAAAAAGAACTCTTTAAAATCTTGAATTTTATTCTTATTTTGATTCATGTTGATTGATTTATATTTATAAACATAAATTCATATCTATATTTTGTGATACTTTTGTTATATTTTTGTAAATAGAATAATTACACAAATAATGTAAGCGAATAAAATGTGATTTTATCTTTATAATAAAAAAGTAAATTCTAATATCGGGTTAAATTTATACGATTTTTAAGTCATTACTGGCCAAGTGATTCTACTAAAAGGAATTTAGAATCAAATATATCTGATTTTGAAGTTATTACTGACCAAGTGATACTTTTATAATGTCTTAGGAGTAAAAAAAAACCGCTCTTTAAACTCATGAAACTAAATTTTTAAAGAATTTAGTAAATTGTACTCAAAGCAATATAGAGTTGAATATATCTGATTTGAAGTCATTACTGACCCAGTGATATTATTACAATGCATTAAAATAAAACCTTTATATTCTTGAAATTACATTCTTAATAAATTTCTACTCAAAGGAATTTCGGGTTGAATTGATCAGATTTTGAGTCATTACTGACCAAGTGCTATTATTACAATGCAATGCCTTAGGGGAAAAAATGCTCTTTAGATTCTTGAAAGGAATTGATTTAGTAAAATATACTCAAAGTGATTTAGGGTTAAGTATATCAGATTTTGAATTCATTGCTAACCAAATGATTTTATTGATACGATGTCTTAAGAATCAAAACCACTCTGTGAATTTTTTAAACTAGATTTTTAACTAATTATATTAAACTCTACTCAAATGAATTTCAGGATAGCATTATATGCCAGGTTTTAGAGATTTATAAAGAAAACTGAATGTATTTTATTTTGAATATTTTACAAACAATTAACAAAAGTTGAGAATGAAGGAGCACTTTCCTCAGAAGTCAGAAGATACATGTGAAATGGAATGCTATTTTATTCAACGATAGCGAAATAATTTCGATTATTGTGTATGCTTAAACATACATATATGTCTATGAACATATGTCTATATATATGTTTGTAAGTATATTTTATGCACATCTATACATATATGTATGTATATGCATATGTATATGTATATGTATATGCTTATATATATATATATATATATATATATATATATATATATATATATATATATATGCATATATATGTATATATATGTATATATATATATATATATATATATATATATATATATATATATATATATATACATATATATACATATATATACATACACACATATATATTATATGTATGTATATATATATATATATATATATATATATATATATATATATATATATATATTTATTTATATATATATAAATATTCATAATTATATATATATATATATTTATATATAAATATATTCATATATTTATATAGAAATATATTTATATATTTATATATATATATATTTATATAGAAATATATTTATATATATATATATATATATATATATATATATATATATATATATATATATATACATCTATCTATCTATATCTATCTATCTATCTATCTATATATATATATATATATATATATATATATATATATATATATATATATATATATATTTATTTATATTCATTTATATTTATATTTATTTTTTACATATATATTCATATATATATATTTATATATATAAATATATATACATATTTATATATATTCATTTATATTTATTTATTTATATATATATATATATATATATA
>NC_090735.1:39668386-39678386 GCF_036898095.1 Palaemon carinicauda | reverse complement strand
CTCTTACCTCTTACCTCTTACCATCTACTTCCTACTATCCCCATCCTACCTCTTACCTCTAACCTCTTACCTCTTACCTCTTACCTTCTACTTCCTACTTCCTACCTCTTACCTCTTACCTTTTACCTCCTACCTTTTCTACACATTTTCTTTTGTACCCTGCCTCTTTCATTTCTTACCTTTCAACGCTTAATTCACTAGCATACCTCCTACTTCCTACCCGTTACCCGTCACCTCTTACTTACCTTTAGATTTACTTTTACATCTTACCACACGCCTTATTTGTTTACCTAAAAATTTGTTTACCTTTTACCTCCCTTACTATCTACCTCGTACCTCCTACATCCATTCCTTGACCGCCTATCTACAACTTATGATAATTTTTTACCTATTAGTATTACGTCCTAATCTCTACAATCAACCGCATTCCCCCTCATCATAATATACATCAACATGGACATCTATCAAGTAACTTATCGTTCCTACAAGACGACGTATCTACATGCTACACGCTACCGTGTGATCTACATTAGTCTTTAACGCCGAGTCATATGACTGACATGAAAGATAAGTCAATTACCATTACTACCTTCTCTCAAAAATTGGCAACTCCTCGTCATGACTATGGGTAATGTCAAAAGCAAGCGACCGGTGACACCCGGTCAAAATTTTTATTTTCATATCAATTCTTTCAGACGCTCAATTGAAAAGATGAACATTTTTTCTTTGTTTTATTTTTAGGACATGGAGAGGCGCCCCCGGTCAAAGGTTACAACCGATTGATCGGTTTTTGCTTAAATATCACTCTTTTTTTGCGCAAGCGTATGTTATCTATTCCTTGGTCAGTAGCCGTGAAGTAATTTCATCGTTATTACATTACTGAACTGCAGGCTGCTTCAAATCCCGTACAGTTTCCCACAGATAACACCGAAGAATTCGCCGCAGTATGAACAGAATAGCTTATGAAGCTAGGTGATCTACTAACACCACGGGACCAAACGTACACAATCGAAAGGTCAAGGAGCTTTATGTATGTCATTAACCTACTAAAAGTAAAATACCTGAGCAGCTTGTTCAGGCGTCAAAAAGTAAGCCATACCGCTTATCTGAAATAGCGTGTTATCTCTCATGTTACCATACCCCACAAGATAATTGATAATAAGGTAAATTCCAGCATAATGTAGGCAACACCTAAGTTCAGATTTTCAAAATCTTGTGTCGAACGTCTTTCTAACTCCTTAAGAAAGAGAGCTAATGAACATTATCGTAAGCAGAAGAAGGAGTCGTTCAATAACAAAGATCACGGGACTTCAGATGTGACATCACGTGATTATCCAAACCATCATAGCAATAATCTAAGACTATGGTTTTAAAATTTGGGGTCGAATGTCTTTGCAGTTCATATCATTCGGGGGCCGATATACAAGCGTTCCCGTTAGTATACTATTTCAAACCTATGTCACGTGACCTTACCCCAGGTGACCATCTAAATGCGTCCGCAAATAGCCTAGGCTACAATTTAAGTTCAGACCTACAAAACCTGGGGTCAAATGTCTTTCTAGCTGATTCAGAGGCTGAGAAACAAGCATTGCCGTTGTAGTACCTTTTGAAAACTCATGTCACGTGACCCTACCCCACGTGACCACCTGGTCACATCCCCACATAGCCTAAGCCACCCCTTATAAGTTTATCTTCAAAACTTGGGGTTGAACATCTTTCTAGCTTATTCAGAAGCTGAGAAATAAGCTCCCCCATTTTTGCTTTTGAAGCGTCTATCTCTATATCTACCTATCTATCTATGTCACGTGACCTTACCCCACGTGACCATCTAAATGCGTCCGCAAATAGCCTAGGCCACAATTTAAGTTCAGACCTACAAAACCTGGGGCCAAACGTCTTTCTAGCTGATTCAGAGGCTGAGAAAGAAGCATTGCCGTTATAGTACCTTTTGAAAACTCATGTCACGTGACCCTACCCCACGTGACCACCTCTTCACATCTGCACATAGCCTAAGCCACCCCTTATAAGTTTATCTTCAAAACCTGGGGTAGAACATCTTTCTAGCTTATTCAGAAGCTGAGAAATAAGCTCCCCCGTTTTTGCTTTAGAAGCGTCTATCTCTATATCTACCTATCTATCTATATATAGAACACTGAATGTTTATGCAAAATATGCCATATTTTGGCATATCTTTGACGTGATATCTCTTGATCCTTAATAGATAGGGACTTGAAACTTTCAGGATCGCCTAGAAATAATAAGAAAAGGCAAATCCTAAAGTTTCAAGCTTCTACTTTGTCGGGAAAGTACTTTTCTAAAAACCTGTATTTTCACGTTTTGGTAATCGTATTTAACAGCACTGGCCGCATTTTTGTGAGAGGGCGTTATTTTGTCCCCGGTCGCGCTTGCCAGCGCTGTGATATATACCGTATATATACATACGCACTTATATATATATATATATATATATATATATATATATATATATATATATATATATATATATATATATATATAATGAAAAATAACCTTTGATAAATGAAAATGTCCGAATAATAAGATAGTAAATCATTACTTTATTGAAATGCATTATTTTATGGTGATAGACTCTCTCGGTGATATATATTTCACGTTTTGTTTATAGATAATGAGGACCTCTTTTGTATGGTAGCATCGTGGAATCTGATGGTTAAAAAACTCGACATTATAATCTATGACATGTGAACATCAAATACAATGATAATCATTTTCCTTATGACAGAAGTTTTAGGCTTCTATTTTTGTGGCCTTTAAAAAGAAACGTGTTGTTGTGCTATTCCTAAATAAAAGAAAATGGAGTTGTATTTTTGATAAAAAAATTATCTTAATATTATTACCGCGATTATCCAATTCTTTTCAGAGCTGTATTTCGGCCATTTCATAAAAAAAAAACTGGAAAAGCTATAGACATTAAAGTTTGTATTGCCATTAAAACTAAGAATTGCAAGTTTTCTTTTACCTTAAAATGAAAAGATATTAACAATATTAACCATTTATCAAAAATCTAATATATTGCATATCTCCTTGTAATTAGGATAATTTTAAGATATCTTCAATATGATTAAAAAATATCCAAGAACAAAACGCATATAGGCATATAGATACAACAAAAGTCATGAGTTTTTCCCTATATTCAGTTACCTGTTTGTACCCTAACATTATAATTAGATAAAAATACTTTTATAAATAAGGCAACGTTGATGTTAAAGGGAGACTTTTAATAATGCATTTTTATTACTGGAACGAATGAAATGAAATGCAAAATACTTCTGCCAAAAGGGAAGGGAAAGATAATTAGTTATAAGAAAAAAAAGATCTGTATTTCATATTGAGGAAACTGAACAACGTAGCGAATATATCTGAGAGTCTGCTGCCATGAAATGGCTGTCAAGATCTTACTTTCTCCATTACCATGTGGGTATTGCCCTGTGCACTTACAACTACAGGTGACATTTCATTACATATCTGTCATGTGACCAGGCATGAAATGTCAGGGAACACGGAAGATTTTCTCCTAATGAAAGGAAAAAAGATGATTTCCATCACGCAAGTCGAACAGAAAGATATATAACTTTTGATAATTAATTTTGTTAACCCGGTTTCTTTGAGATGATGAAAAAACTATTCAGGTGGGATTAAAAGTGACAATATTACGTTTTTAAAAGTAATTTTTGCGTGATAATGGTTTAATGATTTTTTAGCTAGAAACTTGTAAAGTATTAGTATTTTCTTAGGTTTGTGAATGAAATAATTGAGAATACGCGGATAAATAGCGTTAGTACTTTGCATTAGAATTGTAATTCTTAATCCACCCTAGACTGACTTATTTACACAGTAGCTTAAAGACAATTTTTAGACGTGTACTGACTTAGCCGAAATATTAATCAGTTTTATCTAGTAGGGTTGTGAAGTTCATGCAATAGTAGTGATAATAATGAAGAAGAATGAGGAAAATCAGTTGATTTATTACATATGGCATGTTTGCCTCTTGGGTACATATCTCACATGAGGTCAGATCAGCTTCAACTTGGCCTGGCAAGTCTGCAAAGATATAAGAAATGAAACACAACTATCTTCGCTTCCTAAAAAGTTATTGAGGGAATCTCTAACCACATCGCTTAGGTTTTTTTGTTACTGTAATTACCATCTGTTACAGAGAAAAAAATTCTTAAGTTCGTAAACGAGTAGCAAATAATTTAGTGAAGACATTTTCGCTGATAAGTATAATTTTCCTAATACCTGCTAGTTATGGTTACAATGTTAACATTCGTCAGTTTTGAGAATTTAATAACTGTCTAATTTCTATTTCTAAATAGCATAAATACCGGAGTAAGAATATCTTTCACGAATAATTTAGACTAATTTTTAAATACATTTTCAAATGAACTATGGTTATAATGTGAGGAATATGTAACGTTGTACCTTATTTTTGTGCTTCATGTGAGAATGACTGAGGTCATCATGAGACGCGAGGAAGGAAGGAATTAATCATGCCCCCCCCTCTCTCTCTCTCTCTCTCTCTCTCTCTCTCTCTCTCTCTCTTACGGACATACACCTTCCAAAATAAATTTGTATCAAATATCATAACCTCTTTTGGATTCTACTGTCACATTAATGAATTAGAATGAAGTGTCGAAATGAATCACGAAGCTTTTATCATCATAGGTAAGGAGGACATTCATAAAAAAGAAATTTAAAAAAATTAAAAAAAATAAGGATACAAGGAGTTGAGATTATGGGAAGGATATTCGATTTTTGTTCTCAAGAGATGAAATGAAAGGTTTTCGGGATCTACATTCGAGTTTTCCAGATATCAAATATTACTAGGAAAAAAATTTTCACTTCTTAGAAAACAAATAATACTTATAATAAAGGATGATTGAAACTAATATTTAGGTTTTCCAATTTACAGAAAGGTTTTCGAGCTATATAAGGGGATATTTACTATGGTTGTGAAATTATAGGTGGATATGTTTTTTCATCTATGAAATATATTCAAAATTTCAGAAACCAGACTCGGTTGGCTAGAAAAAAATCATTATGTAAGTAATACTTCTATTATCCTTCAATGCCAGAATTTTTGAGAAAATTGTTTTTAAATATACATACCAATATAACAGCAAGGTCATTCTGAAGTTTCTTGAGGCGATAAGAAAATGATTTAAGGATAAGATGCAAGTGACAAGGTAAACTTTATAGAGGATTGATATCTATAATTGGGCTTACGATTAGCTAACAATGTATTTGCTGTGGATATGAATATATTTGGGTTAAATTGGCTTTGATTTTAGAATATTGGGGCCTGCTCTTTATATTTTTTTAATACATATTATCTGTATTTTACATATAATTGTCATAACTTAGAGCCTAATATTCAGAAGCAAAATTTTATTATTAAAATTATGAAGGTTTCATCCACTAAAAAAAAAAAAACATGAAAGTATGTTCAAGTATTCACACACTTGGAATTTGAATATAATCTGAGTGTTTCTACTTTTTGTCAAAAGATGGCAGCACACGTCCCTTGTTCCATTCATGTGATTGATTCTATCTAAGTAAAACGGATGATAGATTTATAATTATGTAGAAATATATGGCAGGTATAAATTATATTCCGTTCCAATTAAGTATGCTATTTTGGCTATTCTACACCAAAATGACACCATGGAAGGTTCTTTAAGGCAAGTATTAAAGAGCTCTACATTCTGTTTCTTTTCATCCCCAATAGATGGCCTTAGCAGTCGAGTACCAAATTGCTAATTAACCCCATCATCCACTCGTTATAATTTTCATTGCCTGATTTCTGTTGCTATTTGGGCACAAAATTCCTATAATACAAACGCACCTGAACTTGATGTTCCTCGTTGTCTGACCACAATCCAGTTCTTAGGAAATTACAAAATTTACAATAAATGGCATAGAGATATTTCCTCAGACAACAATCGTTAGTTCAATTACATTTGGGGGTAAGGGTGGGCCGCCAGTTGCCACATGTACTAAAATCGGTGAAACAATCGAGTAATTACAGTTATTAGATCTAATTTTAAATTACATTTTTATGAAACCAAAAGACAATTGACATGTTTCATGGTATGCCATTTATTGTTAGTAAAAACTACGAGGAATAATAACATTGTTACTTTTCAAAAGGCATAATATCACGGATCCCCCAAGCTCCCTCCCTTACATCGTAACGAGTTTTACTTTAACGCCAATAGATGGCCTCAGAGGCACCTTATCCCAACTAATATAGTCAATTGTTTGAGGACCACGTGGGTCAAAAAAGTGTGTGAGTAAGGTAGAGGTTAGAAAATTGGTTGATGGTAAATTGTCCATCGATCGTTCCCTAATTAGGAATTTAATTTTTTATCAGAAAATTATGTGAAATTTTCATATGCTATTAGAAACAACCTGGGTTTAGTATTTCCTTTCTTCATCAGAACACATGGATGGCAAGTCATTTTCTCGTACAATTGACCAACGTAACAATCATCAGCATAGTTAATGTTGACGTGACGAGTTTGGGACAGCGCTGCCAAATAGAATTTCCTTGAATAGAGAATATCATTATTCATTACAGATTCAAATCATTTAAGGAGTAATAGTTATGTACCAAAAGGTGCATTAAGCTATTAAAGATATATGATAATTATTTGTCAACATGTATTTTCATTCGTACAATACTGATCGTGATGTTTTTAAGGAATTTGGTGCTGGGCATAGAGTTAAAGATGTATTTTGAAGTGAAGGAAATATAAGAGTACATGATTATAATGTCTCCGAGATTATTGAAAATATAAACAAATTTATGCTGTATACAAAAGTGTTTTTTTTTTTCAAATCATTACCAATAAATCACGAGAAAGATTTCCTTTTTTTTATTTTTACATTTTTGGTTCGATGGAAAGGTTAAAATTCTATTTTAAGTTGTTGGATGTCAAGAAAGGTTAGTCGAGATTTTTTTTTCAAAGTATTAAAAAGGTTTTTCGAATGTTACAAATACCCCATAATCGATAGAAATGGGAAAAAAGGTTAGGCTGGTTTAAACTATCAAATGTTTATACTTATTTCTGTCTGTCATAGGTTGGAATCCTTGTCCAGGCAGAAATATTTATTATTATAGAAATTTCCCTAAGCGTTAGAGATCCCAAGACAGAGCGAATTCGATATTAAGCTAGTATTCGTAATTCATTTGAGAAATTTATATATACGATATATATATATATATATATATATATATATATATATATATATATATATATATATATATATATATATATATATATATATATATATATATATATATACACTACTGAATATGTATCACTAACAATCGTGATTTTAATCAATGTGAATATCAACCACAATGACATTTGATATCGATTTCTACTGGAAATTCACTTATAACAAATGCCTTTGGCTGTGCAAGGATTCGAACCTATGCCCTGAGCCGAAACAATTCCTGCATGGACGACTTTACCAACAGTGATATCAAGGGAGTTATAATTTCACCTCAAGTCCACTGTACATATACCTGTCGAATTCAGAAATCTATTCCTAGACTAGAAATCAACCCACCAGACACCCCACTGTCACATCCTTTTCAAACTTTGGCTTCGCGGCCGAAAAATGCTCCTACGCCCCTAAAGAACTATTTCCAAGTATCTCATATAACGGAGGAGAGAGAGAGAGAGAGAGAGAGAGAGAGAGAGAGAGAGAGAGAGAGAGAGAGAGAGAGAGAGAGAGAGAGAGCCTATCTATCTCCGATTACGTAACATCTCCCGTTCCAGGTATAGATTTTGTCCGGTGTCAAACCAGCCAAGTATAAAACCCAATTTGTTACCTTCGAGAGGATCCCTCTCGAATTTTCTCTTTCCTCTTTCTCTGTTTCCTAACTTCCGTCTTTACTCCTTTGAATATGGTTGAATCATTTGTTTTGCTAACCATTAATTCTTACTTTAAGGTTATATATACACAATTATATTTTAGAATGATATTAACGCTTTTCTCTAAGAAATGATTTGTAGGAGCTTGAATAATGAATGAATATTATTCAGCATTACGTTTGACTGGTATCGAGGATTGGGGGGAGGTTAGGTGATAGGATTGAAGACAAGGTAAACTTATTAATAAGGAATAAATGTAATCTAACATATTTTTAGCATTATACACATGATAGAATTACTAATCATTAAATAATTAATGTAAATAATTATAAAATGTAATCGATGAATTAAGCTTACGATTATTTAATTAATTCCACTGTAGTCATATGGCAATAGTAGTTATTTCTCCAAGTATAAAAAGTTCATTATTATATCGAGTTTTGGATCAAAATACAGAGCTAATACTTTATGCTGTCACACAGTTTTTTTTTTTTTTTTTTTTTTGGGGGGGGGGGGAGTTGAGTCTAGGAATAGTTTCTTTAGGATGGGGATGATTAACCGTCAAATAATGTCTTTCGTCTCATATTTTCTTTTTCTTCAATTTATCACATCAGTATTCAGTACAAAAGTTTTAGTAATCTTTATTAAATCATATATGACGAATATTCAGGAATATCATCTTAAATATAAAGACATTTCGATTTTAATATCTTTTCCATGTATAGGTTCCCATAAAACATTCCTTATACTAAAGATTCCTTTATTTGTAAGATTAATAGGTCATGAAAATCAGTCTCTATGGATTTTTTGAGCATCCCAATTAATTTATAATCGAAGAGGGAAGAAATAATTGTTATCAATGAAGTGAAATATAAAATTGACATTCCCAAATATCAATTATCATAGTTCTATTATGTGAAAATATTATTAACAGAAAAATTAGGTACTTCGTTTTTAAAGTATCTTTTCTGCCAATTAATTCAAATCTGAATAAAGAAATATAATAAAAAGTGATCGTCACTTAATTCATGCATTTGTAATTTATAAAATATACGAAAGGGATATTTTCTTATACAGTGAAACAAAACCATAGTCATAACGAAAATTAATGGAAATTACCTGAGGCCATTCACTTGTACATGGATTTTAAAATGAAAAGAAGAGATTTTTTATTGCGTATATGAAAGAATAAATGATCACTAGCTCTCTACAGCAATTAAAGCGAATACCAATGTGTACATTGTAAACATTGGTTCAGTCTTCTTTGGATATTGGAAGCCAACAAATATTGAGCATTTGAATAATGGAATCCACTACCACGTCTGGATATACAGTACGATTGCATATCTTAAACAGCAATAGATGTTTACAATGTTTATGTAGCTTGGTATATGTTAAAACATTTCCAGTGTACGCGTGAACTGATTTCCATAACAAATATCTGACCCTTGTTTGTTAACATTTCCCTGGTGGAAAAAAGTTAAATATGCCGCAAAAACAACAACTGTTATTTGCTGTATGTACATTTTCTCTTATCTGACTATATTCTTTTTAAATGAGATGGGCTCATTAGATGACTCCCATTTCGAGAAGGAAATGTCTTATTGTATTGATTATAAAAGAAAATTATATTGTAAAATGATATGGAATATTTTTCAATACAATAAATGCATATAAATGCATAATTAAATTTATATTGAAAAGCTGAAATAGCAGGCAACTATGATATTCTTATAGGGATCAGCATTTTAATTAGTTATCTTTTAAATAATTGTGGAATAATAAGTAAGACAAGCATAGGATCTCTCTTTGAATATTGTTTAAGGGAATATCAGTCAGAAAACAGTGCATAATGAACCACCATAGTCTAATAACTACAACAGTGATTACTATCCTTATTATGAATTCTTTAATTACCAACAATATTAGCATATTCGTTGAGATAAGAAAAGTGTTTATTCTATTTATTAAAAACCTGTTTATTGTTTTGTAAATAACTTTACTCTTGATTATTAGGAATTTCATTAATGGTGTACGGGAAAATTACATTTTTCAATACTGATGGTTCAGTAAAA
>NC_090735.1:39660886-39665886 GCF_036898095.1 Palaemon carinicauda | reverse complement strand
TGCCTGATGCGTCCTCTCTAATACCTTCTATCAAAGGCATCTTCTTCCAACAAACCTCTTCTCTTTATATCATCTTTCACCTTATCTTGCCATCTAATTTTCTGCCTCCTTTGCTCGGTCTTCCCCCCTAACAGGTTCCTACTAAGCCATCCTCACTCCTTCCTCACCACCCATCCTCAAGACACGCCCAAATCAACTCAGTCATGACAGTCTTATCACCTCTGTAGTCTTTACTACGCCTGCCATTCTTCTTATTTGATCATTTTCCAATATCAGTCAGTGATATTCTCATAATCCACCTCAGCATTCTCATCTCCTTTCTCTCAAGCTTTGCATCCGGTCCCTTACCAACCGTTAAGGATCTTCAAAACTCGCTATGGCAAATTAAGGTATAAACAGAGGCTGCATCCTTTCGGATCCTCTATTCCTTATCTACGGGATTTAGTTGTGGGAAGATCGTCTTGCCTTCAATCATGCAATTGCATTAATGGAAGTCAGCCATTTCCTTTGCAAGACACGGCGATAGCATGTTGCCAGATAGGATATTTAAGTCTTATTCATTTCTGATTCTTCGGAGTTAGGGATTTTTTTTTTCGATATGATTGGTTTCTTAAGGACTATTTGATTCTTGATGAGACGGATACTATAAGTTTCTCATCACATTTCATCATATAACGAAATACTGTTTAGAAATATAGAAATAGTAGAGTAACTGTCAAATAATGTTTGTTTCTCAATTTATGAATGCGTTCTTATTCACCCGAAATAACATAAAGCCCAGTTCCATGTTTAATTTAATTCATAATCTAACGCTTACCATGTATTTTTATTTAATTTCAAATTTCTATGTAATATTATCCAGAAGTGTCCCTATATCTCTTATTTTTTCAAAACAAAAAGTCCTTTATTTGATATTGTTGATTCCAATAACATTGCATAATTAGTAAATATATCAATCATAAAAAAGTATATTATTGCATTTAATGATATGATGCATATTGGTTCAGGATCCTAAAGTGTAGTTAACCAATCCACATCTACTTTTTTATATAGTTTATACTTTTCCCTTTGCATAAAACGCAGTAAGTTATATGATATACCTATATTTGTTTTCGTTCCTACTCTGTTAATGATATCTTTAGGGCTATTTACTAAATTGTTTGCCACATCCCTTTATTGACTGTTCGGTAGAATGAAGGATATCTGTTTACGTACGATGTATACTTTCTCGTTTTCACGGGAATCGTAATGCCTACGTCAAATAACATTGAAACTATTATGCCATACAAGATACAGAGAGGGGAGAAGGTATTTGCAGGGGTAAGGAGGTTTGGGTAAAAATGTGTAGTTCCTGCCCATTGGGTCGAGAACTCCTCGTGACGTCATGGTACAGTCGATTTGCTACAGTGCATTTTGCAGGGAAATTAAAGCCTACGGGAAATGCACTTACATTTATGTGGACATTCCAGCTGACGTCACTCAGAGGCGGGCTAAAAAAACCTGGTTCCCTCTCTGTATCTTAATAATGTATATGGATTATCTACATATTTTGCTTTCAACCAGTAGACGATTTTCTTTCATTTAGCTCACTCTCGTCGGATATTAAACCATGGACAAAATGCCACATTTCTAGTAACATGCGTAAAGAATTGTTGAAGGAAATGGAAATGATTCAGACTAAATGTACAGTCGGAATAACAAAACTCACAAACCAATCCTCACAAATATCTCGCTTTCTCTCTCTCTCTCTCTCTCTCTCTCTCTCTCTCTCTCTCTCTCTCTCTCTCTCTCTCTCTCTGCGTCTGTTTGACGAGAGAGAGAGAGAGAGAGAGAAAGAGAGAGAGAGAGAGAGAGAGAGAGAGAGAGAGAGAGAGAGAGAGAGAGAGAGAGAGAGTTCTGGAACCAGAACGTTTGAACACGAGAAATAACACAAATATTATTCTTCCTTTCCTCCAACTTCATTATTTCCAAGGTTTTCTCTTAAAACAGGCATTGTTCGCCTGCAAAACCTATTGTACTGTATCTGTCTCTTTGAGAGAGAGAGAGAGAGAGAGAGAGAGAGAGAGAGAGAGAGAGAGAGAGAGAGAGATTACATAATTAAAAGAGGATGAAATTCATAAGAACAGGATAGTGAAACTTATATTAAACAGATTAAAACTTTCAGCAAATGTTTTTGTGTTGAACAGGCTGACATAAGTCTTTTTAGAGTTTATATATGATATATATGTTTTAATGGTGTTAATGTTTTTAAAATATTTCATTTCAATTGTTCAATTCTTCTTATAATGTTTATTTATTTATTTATTTCCTTTCCCCACTGTGCTAATAATAATAATAATAATAATCAAAGGTTCACGAGAAAATCTTATTGGGAGGAGCATAGTGTCCCCCCCCCCAAAAAAAAAAAGTATTATGGTTTTAGTAATTGTTAAACCATGGAATCCTATGAAAATATAAATTTTAATTAAGAAATGTTTATAGACAGACAAAGCATGAAATAAATCTATCTCTGAAATGATGAAAGTATTGGTACAGAGGCTGTTATAGTACGTACCAGAAAAGGTATATATAATTGAAATGTTTTTCCAGACGAAAGAGTATGAAAGATCATCAAACTAACATAGGATACAACATGAACCATTTACTAAATAGCGTTGCTCATGGATAGTATACTGTAGACCAGGGGCTCCCACCTTAGGGTACAGTTTATTGTTAGAGAGAGCTTCTAATTTGGGATTATCTTATGTTGGTTAAAAAATGAATGAGATAATAGGCAAGGGTCCAACATATCAATCAGTAAATTTAGAGAATTTTAAAGCCATTATGAACTCTTATAGTCCTCCGGAAATTGACGATGGCCAAATTGAATGTTTCAAAATTACTAACCGACTACTCTAACTTAATAAATGATGTTGTAAGATCCATGAATAATACATCTCAAAATAATCAGCATGTATGGGACCAAAGGCACTCTCGGTGGAAACGCTTGTTAAGCCATGATGTCCCAAAGGTGATCTGGCGTGCCATAGATTGGAAGGGGAATGTTTCCGATAAAAGTGATGAAGGCCCAGAGGATGCCCAGTTTAAAGCTTATTTTGAGGAATTATTGAATCCTAATGTTATCCAGGGTGAGGAAAACTTTGACGTTAGCGGTGCACCCTATATTCCTATTTTGGATGATCCTTTTACAGCTAGAGAATTAGAATGCGTGGTGGTGAATTTGAAGGAAAATAGGAGTTTTATTGGGATATGTCCCAGGTTATTTGCAGTTTTACCTATTTCATGGACACTGTTCTTTCTTACAATTTTTAACTACATATTTCTGTTTACATATTATCCTTTGTATTGGTGTAGTAATAAACTGATAACCTTGTTCAAAAAAAGGAAGTTTATTTGATTGCAGCAATTATCGGGGAATTGGTATTATGAATACTCTTGCCAAATATATGATATGCTGCTAATGAATAGATTATCACTATGGTGTTTCATTGATAAGTGCCAGACAGGAGCGCAAAAGGAAGGGGATGTGTTGAGAAAATAATGGCTTTGCGTTTATTAATTGATTTTGTCCAATACAAGAAAAAGAAGTTGTATGTGTTGCTTGTGGACTACATTAAGGCATATGATAAAGTACCTCGAAAAAAGATGTTGGAATACTTGAAGTCGATAGGGTGTGGTAAACTCATGCTTTTAGCAATCCAGGGTATGTACAAATGTACAAAAAACTTCTTAAAATCTGCTACTGTGGAATCTTCGGTTGGAGTGCGGCAAGGGGTAACAACGAGTTGTTTGTTATTTGTATTTTATATAGATAAAATGATAAAGATGGTCAAAGAAAGAAATAGAACTGATGGGTTTTTGGGAGGATTACATACCTTGCTTCTGATGGACGACACATTTATAGTCGCAACATCTCGTGAAATGTGTATGAAAAAGTTTAAAGTACTGTTGGACTATTATAAGGAGTATTTCATGAGGGTTAACTTATCCAAGACTAAATATTTTGTTATTAATGGAGATAAAAATGAAAAAGAGTCATTTCTGTTTGGTAACTTAGAAGTTAAATATTGCTCCCAGTATTTGTATGTAGGGGCTTGGTTTTTAGACGATGCAAAACTGAAATCTGTACTGGAGGCACATGACAAGTCATCATCTTCGTTGGTTAACAAGTTTGCAATATTTTGTGCTGTAAACACCACCATGCCATTTTGCTATAAGATGAAGGTATTTCATGCAGCTGTGATATCATCCCTGTTATACAGTTCTGAAAGTTGGTTGATATAAGAAAAAACGTAGTTGTTAGAGGGAGGTTTGTAATATTGAATTTCATATTATTGGACTGAACTAAATGACCGAAAGACTTGATATGCAAAATACCTCGGTCAAAATAAAAGAGAAAGATAAAGTTATAAAAAAAGGATTTGTATTTCATGTTGAGGGAATTGAACAACGCAGCGAACATAACAGAGAATCTTGTGCCATGAAAGGACTGTCAAGATCTTACTTACTCCATTACCATGAGGGTATTGTCCTGTGCACTTACAACTGCAGGTGACACTTCATTACCTATCTGTCACGTGACCAGGCGTGTAATGTCAGAGGAACACGGACGATTTTCTCCTAATAAAAGAAAAAAAGATGATTTTCATCATGCCTATATATACAGAAAGATATATAACTTTAGATCATTAATTTTGTTAAGCCCATTTCTTTATGCTAATGTACAGATTATTAAGGTAGGATTACAAGTGAGAATATTACGTTTTTAACTGTAATTTTTTTTAATAATGGATTAATGAGTTTTTAGCTAGGATCTTGTAAAATATCATTATTTTCTTAGGTTTGTGAATGAAATAAGATCAGGAGAATATAAGGATAAATAGCGATAATACTTTTCATTAGAATAGTAACTCTTAATGCATTATATATTAACTTATTCACTAAGTAACTTAAAAAGAACTTTTGGACATGCATTCACTTAGCGAAAGATTAACCAGTTT
>NC_090735.1:39653386-39658386 GCF_036898095.1 Palaemon carinicauda | reverse complement strand
AAATCTAATTAAGGCAACATGAAATTTCGACTATCTAATGTCGACTAGTGGTAGGGTTGAAATAAAGTTAATGGAACACTTTTCGGGGATTTTAAATGTAAAATACATACCTAGACGGGCAAAAAGAAGGATGAAAGTAGTAAGACGACAGTCACTAAGTACAATTAACATTTCGAGAATATTCAATTAATTCAATTATTACCATGGTGGAAGTAGCAGTATTTTCTCTTCGTTCTTTTGGCCGTCATAATTATTATGTATGTTTTCTATTCAAATTATATTTTATTGGGTTAAGCACTGTACTTTTTTGGTTTCTTGCAAAATTCGAGGACTCTCTCTCTCTCTCTCTCTCTCTCTCTCTCTCTCTCTCTCTCTCTCTCTCTCTCTTACGCACATACACCTTCCGAAATAAATTTGTATCAAATATCATAACCCCTTTTGGAGACTACTGTCACGTTAATGAATTAGAATGAAGTGTCGAAATGAATCACAAAGGTTTTATTATCATAGGTAAGGAGGACATTCGTAAAAAAAAAATAAAAAAAAAAGAAAAAAAAATAAGGATACAAGGAGTTGAGCTTATGGGAAGGATATTCGATTTTCGTTCTCAAGAGATGAAATGAAAGGTTTTCGGGATCTACATTCGAGTTTGCCAGATATCAAATATCTCTAGAAAAAAAATTCTCTCTTCTTAGAAAACAAATAATACGTATGAAAAAGGATGATTGAAAATGATATTAGGGTCTTTCAATTTACAAAAAGGTTTTCGAGCTATAGAAGGGGATATTTATAATATGGTTGTGAAGTTATAGGTGGATTTGTTTTTTCATCTATGAAATATATTCAAAATTTCAGAAACCGGACTCGTTTCGCTAGAAAAAAATTATTATATAACTAATACTTCTATTGTCCTTCAATGCGAGAATTTTTAAGGAATTTGGTTTTAAATATACATACCAATATAACAGCAAGGTAATTCTGAAGTTTCTTGAGGCGATAAGAAAATGATTTAAGGATAAGATGCAAGTGACAAGGTACACTTTATACAGGATTGATATCTATAATTGGGGTTATGATTAGCTAACAACGTATTATCTGCGGATATGAATTTATTTTGGTTAAATTGGCTTTGCTTTTAGAAAATTGGGATCTGCTCTTTATATTTTTGCAATACATATTATCTGTATTTTACATATAATTGTCATAACTTAGAGCCTAATATTCAGAAGAAAAATTGTACTATCAGAATTAAGAAGGTTTCATCCACTAAAAGAGAAAGAAAGAAAAAAAAAACATGGAAGTATGTTCAAGTATTCACACCCTTGGAATTTGAATATAATCTGAGTGTTTCTACTTTTTGTCAAAAGATGGCAGCACACGTCCCATGTTCCATTCATGTGATTGATTCTGTCCAATTAAAACGGATGATAGATTATAATTATGTAGAAATATATGGCAGGTATCAATTATATTCAGTTCCAATTAAGTATGCTATTTTGGCTATTCTACACCAAAATGACGTCATGGAAGGTTCTAGCAGGCAAGGATTAAAGAGCTCTACATTCTGTTTCTTTTCATCCCAATAGAAGGCCTTAGCAGTAGAGTACCAAATTGCTAATTATCCCCATCATCCACTTGTTATCTTTTTCATTGCCTGATTTCTGTTGCTATTTGGGCACAAAATTCCTATAATACAAACGCACCTGAACTTGATGTTCCTCGTTGTCTGGCCACAATCCAGTTTTTAGGAAATTACACACTTTACAATAAATGTCATAGAGATATTTCCTCAGCAAACAATTGTTAGTTCAATTACATTTGGCGGTAAGGGCGGTCGCCAGACTTGCCACATGTACTAAAATCGGTGAAACAATCGAGTAATTACAGTTATTAGATCTAATTTTCAATTACATTTTTTATGAAACAATTAGACAATTGATATGTTTCATGGTATCCCATCTATTGTTAGTAAAAACAACGGAGAATAATAACATTGTACATCTGGGGTTGGTGAATCCCTTAATAAAGATTTAGCTAGAATTAGCGCATCGTGCAAATTATGGGGTATGAAGTTGAATCCTAACAAAACTCAAAGTATGATTGTAAGTAGGTCAAGGACGGTGGCTCCTCAACATCCGGATCTCAGTATTGATAATGTTTCTTTAAATTTGTATGACTCTTTCAAAATTTTAGGTGTGATTCTCGACAGCAAATTTACTTTTGAGAAACATATAAGGTCTGTGTCTTCTTCAATTGCACAAAAAATAGGCTTATTGAGAAAGTCTTTTAAGATTTTCGGTGATCAATCTATTCTGAAAAAGTGTTTTAATTCTCTCATTTTACCTTGTTTTGAGTATTGTTCTCCTGTCTGGTCTTCAGCTGCTGATTCTCATCTTAATTTGTTGGACAGAAACTTACGGTCTATTAAATTTCTTATTCCTGATCTAGATATTAATCACTTGCACCGTCGTTCAATTAGTTCATTATGCATGTTGCATAAGATTTTTCATAGCTCTGACCATCCTTTACATTCAGATCTCCCTGGAAAATTCTATCCTGTCCGTAATACTAGGCAGGCAGTTAATTCTAATAGCCAGGCCTTCTCCATCCTGAGGCTCAATACTACGCAGTACTCTAGAAGTTTTATTCCAGTTGTTACCAAGTTGTGGAATGATCTTCCTAATCGGGTAGTTGAATCAGTAGAACCTCAAAAGTTCAAAGTTGGAGCAAATGCTTTTTTGTTGACCAGGCGGACATGAGTCTTTTTATAGTTTATTTATGACATATTTGTTTTTGATGTTGTTAATAGTTTATATGTGACATGTCTGTTTTGACGTTACTTTTTTTAGAATGATTTATTGTTAATTTGTTCTCTTCATTAATTTATTTCCTTATTTCCTTTCCTCACTGGGCTATTTTTCCCTGTTGGAGCCCCTGGGCTTATAGCATCTTGCTTTTCCAACTAGGGTTGTAGCTTGGATAGTAATAATAATAATAATAAATTCGAGAGGCATCATATCACGGATCCCCCAAGCACCCTCCCCTACATCGTAACGAGTTTTACTTTAAAGCCAATAGATGACCTCAGAGGTACCTTATTCCAATTAATATAGTCAATTATTTGAGGACCACGCGGGTCAAAAAGTGTGTGAGGACGGTAAAGGTTAGAGAATTGATTGTTGGTAAATTGCCCATCGATCGTTCTCTAATTAGGAATTAAATTTTGTATCATAAAATTATGTGAATTTTTCATATGCTATCGGAAACAACCTGTGTATACTTATAAAAGTGTTTAGTATTTCCTTTCTTCATCAGAACACATGGATGGCAAGTCATTTTCTTGTACAATTGACCAAAGTAACAATCATCAGCATAGTTGATGTTGACGTGATGAGTTTGGGACAGCGCTGCCAAATGGAATATCCTTGAATGGAGAATATCATTATTCATCACAGATTCAAATTATTTAAGGAGTAATAGTTATATACCAAAAGGTGCATGGCTATGGTGTAATTTGATGTTCTCATAATCAACGTAATCAACACAGACAAACCTAATAAAAGAAAATAAAATTGTCACATTTCTGTTTCTTCACCAACGTCTGACTGTTGCGTCATCCACCTGAGAATTTGTGTTTGGTAATAAGGGCGTTCCAGAGAGTAAATCAGTTATAAAATAAACCTTATCATAATTTTCTTAGTAAATGTATGCCTGTCAGTAAGGCTGTTTCTTGGTTCAATGTAGGTTAAAAGAATCCAATAAGTTTATATATATGTATATATATATATATATATCTATATATATATATATATATATATATATATATATATATATATATATATATATATATATATATAACATTAATGCTTTCCCTTACAGCAACGGCCACGGTCTTCGTAAGTCAAAATAGACCAATTGTAATTATAAAGACAGCTAATTCTGAAATATTGTTGAGAGAGAGAGAGAGAGAGAGAGAGAGAGAGAGAGAGAGAGAGAGAGAGAGAGATTTGTTTTAATCAATTTATTGCACCCATTGGCGTCAGATATTTGAGTATATGGTAATGCAGTAATATTGTTTACATCTATATTGTAATTAAGTTATGCCAAAATATAAAGAAATAATAAAGTATATACAGACATTTAAGTATATATTGAAACAATATTGTTTACATCTACATTAGATAATGAAGGTAATACAAAGGAATACAAAATAAAGTATAGACATATTTAGTCCATATTAAGAGAGAGAGAGAGAGAGAGAGAGAGAGAGAGTGAGAGAGAGAGAGAGAGAGAAAGAGAGAGAGAGAGAGAGGAGAGAGAGAGAGAGAGAGAGAGAGAGAGAGAGAGGAGAGAGAGAGAGAGGGCACCTACCAAACAGGGATGCTGATGATCTCTGCCAATGAATCAGGAGAGACGGAGTATACATATAACCAGAAGAGCCATTGTTCATTTTTATAAGTGGACTGTGGATGTTGCATTAAGGTATTAAAGATATATGATAATTTTTTGTCAACATTTATTTTTATTCGCATAAATATTGATCGTGATGTTTTTAAGGAATTTGGTGCTGGGCAAAGAATTGAAGATGTATTTTGGAGTGAAGGAAATATAAGCATACATGATTATAATGTCTCCGAGATTAATGAGAATATAAATAAATTTATGCCATATACAAAAGTTTTTATTTTTTCAACTCGTTACCAATAAATCACGAGAAAGATTTCCAATTTTTTTCCTTTTTTACATTTTTGGTTCGAGGGAAAGTTTATTTTTTTTTTAAGTTGTTGGATGTCAAGAAAGGTTAGTCGAGATTTTTTCAAAGTATTAAAAAGTTTTTTCAAATAAGTTACAAATACCCCATAATCGATAGAAATGGGAAAAAAAGGTTAGGCTGATTTAAACTGTCAAATGTTTATACTTATTTCAGTCTGTCATAGGTTGGAGTCCTTGTCCAGGCAGAAATATTTATTATTATAGAAATTCCCCTAGGCTTTGAGATT
>NC_090735.1:39625886-39638386 GCF_036898095.1 Palaemon carinicauda | reverse complement strand
CCATCACTGGCACCTCAACACCTGGAACCGCAATTATATCTGCCTCCCTATCATCCTCAACATTCAGCAAACTTTCAAAATATTCCGCCTACCTTTTCCTTGCCTCCTCTCCTTTTAACAACCTTCCATTTCCATCTTTCACTGTCTCTTCAATTCTTGCGCCGGCCTTCCTTACTCTCTTCACTTCTTTCCAAAACTTCTTCTTATTCTCTTCATATGACTGACCCAGTCCCTGACCCCACCTCAGGTCAGCTGCCCTCTTTGCCTCACGTACCTTGCGCTTTACTTCCACCTTTTGCTCTCTATATTTTTCATACTTCTCTATACTATTACTCTGCAGCCATTCTTCAAAAGCCCTCTTTTTCTCTTCCACTTTTACCTTCACTCCTTCATTCCACCATTCACTGCCCTTCCTCATGCTGCCTCCAACAACCTTCTTGCCACATACATCACTTGCAATCCCAACAAAATTTTCTTTTGCTAACTTCCACTCCTCCTCTAAATTACCAGTTTCTCTTACTCTCACCTCGTCATATGCCATTTTCAACCTTTCCTGATATTTACTTTTTACCCCCGGTTTTATTAGCTCTTCAACCCTCACTAGCTCCCTTTTACATCCACCTACTCTATTCCCCCACTCTTTTGCTACAACTAATTTTCCTTCCACCAAAAAATTATCAGACATACCGTTAGCCATACCCCTAAACACGTGCACGTCTTTCAATCTTCCAAACATTCTTTTCGTTATCAACACATAATCCATTAATGCCCTTTCTACTACTCTTCCATTTGCCACTCTTACCCATGTATACTTATTTTTATCTTTCTTTTTAAAAAAGCTAGCACTTATTACCATCTCTTGTTCAACACACATATCTACCAGTCTCTCACCACTCTCATTTTCACCTGGTACGCCATATTTCCCAATGACACCTTCTACCTCTCCAGCACCCACTCTAGCATTTAAGTCACCCATAACAACTACATAATTCCTTCTACCCAGTCCTTCTACACACCTAGTTAATTCATTCCAGAACTCATTCCGCTCTTCTTCACTTTTCTCACTACCTGGCCCATACGCACTGACAAACGCCCAACATTCCCTACCCAACCTAACCCTTACCCACATTAACCTAGATGATATCTCCTTCCATTCCACTACTTTACCTGTCATCCATTCACTCAACAATAAAGCCACACCCTCTCTCGCTCTTCCCCTTTCAATCCCAGATACTCTACCAGACATTTCACCAAACATCACTTCACCCTTTCCTTTCATCTTTGTCTCACACAAGGCCAATACATCCATCCTTCTACTTCTAAACATACTTCCAATCTCACATCTTTTACTCTCTATCGTACTACATCCACGCACATTCAAACACCCCAAAACTAGAGTGCGGGGAGCAGTCACTCTCCCCCCAGCTCCATCTCTTTGTTGCTGTCTCACAGGATTTTCTATACAGGAGAGGGGGTTCCCAGCCCCCTCGTCCCGTCCCTTTTAGTCGCCTCTTACGACACGCAGGGATAACGTTGGCGCTATTCTAATTGATCTATAAATATATATATATATATATATATATATATATATATATATATATATATATATATATATATATATATATATATATATATATATGTATATATATATATATATATATATATATATATATATATATATATATATATATATATATATATATATATACCTACTTTACATATGTATATATACACACTGTATATTATATATATATATATATATATATATATATATACATATATATATATATATATATATATATATATATATATATATATATATATATATGTACCCAGAAAATTCTTCTTTACTTTACAGGGGAGATAAGTATTATAAGAACCAATAATGCATTCTTTTTAGATTAAAATTTCAACAAAATCTCAACTACTTTAGAAAAAGTTCGAAATTAAAGTGTGACTATTCCATAGAGGAGTTATCACAGATGTAATTAATCACTTATGGATTGACACTATTCCACAGGCAAGTACCTCCTACTCACTTTTTATCGTGATAATTAAACGCCTCATTAATTATCGGACTAATTAGCGTTTTAATTAGGTTTATGCAAGTGATGACTGTTAATCCATTTGGATTGAGTAACACTTTTATTGGTGTGGAATATGGACAGGTTTTGAGGCGTATGGAGTTTGCTGTGCAATTATATTTTAATACAAAGCGATTTCGGTATGAGCATCCAATACCAAACGTATATATCTATATATATACAAATATATATATATATATATATATATATATATATAATCATATACTATATATATATATATATATATATATATATATATATATATATATATATATATATATATATATATATACTGTACATATATATATATATATATATATATATATATATATACATATATAATCATATACTATATATATATATATACTGTACATATATATATATATATATATATATATATATATATATATATATATATATATATATATATATATATATATATATATATATATATTATATACTACACTCTACTGTATATATTTGTGTAATTTAATTTCAATTGATAATTATACATGTGTAAATGCCTTACATGGTTATACTTCTTCCTGATTCCTCTCAAGTTTTAAAAAATTCGTACTTTCTTTTTTATTAATCATAGGATGAATACACTTGGAATAAGTAGCACTAGAACAAAATTTCAGAATTTATTTAATTACAATTATTCCACCATTTAAGGCGTACTGCGAAAACCTTTTAGGCACACCTGCCTCCCCCCCCCAAAAAAAAATAAAAATAATTATTATATACACTTGCTCCTCTGAATATTAATTAGTAAATTAAAACCTTGCTGTCCTTTTCCTGATAACTTAAGTGAAGCTATTATCAGATGTAAATTTATTCTAATCAGTTGATGTGAGCTAATTGGTAAAATAACAAGTTTTTATTTTTCAAAAGTGTCAGTGAATGATATTTTGCATGATTGATTTCTCTGATTTTCTTTGAAACATTCATTCAATGAATTGTAAAATATCGTGAATTTATAATGTTCCGTACATGAGATGTCAGGAGAGAATAAAACTAAGATTATTTTCTGAAACTGAAGGAAATCAATAGTTAGAAGATATTCTTCATATACTCTAACACTCAAAGACATAGATAATTGATTGAAGATACTAATTCATCGTCCCTTTTAATCAATATAGTAATAAACATATCCTTCACGAGTCGCCTATTTATAACGCATGATTTTGAGATATGCTTTACTGGAGAATCAGTTGGCAGGAATCCGTCTGCAGAGCTGAAATCGTATTTCTAAATATATTCCCACAAAATTCTAGTTTTCTGATGATTTAGACGGAAAAAGACATATGTAGAGGTATTTTGCAATTTTATTTAGGTGAGTTGGGTTTACAATAACGTTATTATCCGAAAACTTCTCGCAAAATCTACTGCCCAACTTGCATTGTAAATAACAACAGCGAATCATAAATTTGCTTAGATTGCACTTGATCTCTTTTATACGGATAGTTAGTATCTCTCTCTCTCTCTCTCTCTCTCTCTCTCTCTCTCTCTCTCTCTCTCTCTCTCTCTCTCTCTCTCTCAAAAACCTATTTCATATTCTACTAGGGAACAATAGAAAATGATTATATTGCATAAAAGATTTCATAGCAACTACATCAATTACATACTACATTTGCTTAAAAAAATGTATATCAGTAATTTAAAAAAAAGAAATAATATGAACCATAAAAGTTCACTGGAAAACCAATCTTTTAACGATAATACTCTTCCATATTCTCAGCATATTCTATTTACAAGGAAATTGTCGATACAAAACCTTTCCATCGGCAATAAATAATTTTTTTTTTTTCATATCTGGGACGTTTAGAAACAGAAAATTGTTACAGCATATATCTGATCACTCATCTGTTTTTCCAAAATGATATTAGAGCGTTAGGCAACCTTTTGATGCTTTGAAGATGAGATGTTTCAATCTAGTCGAACTATATTGAAAAGGAAATTAGAAAAACTAAAAAAACACATAGGTAACGTCTCTGCCTGGCGTTCGCCAGACGGGTGTTCGAGTCCCACTCAGACTTATTAGTGCCATTAGTGTCTTCAACCTTACTATCTTTTTGAGCTAAGGTTGAGGGTTTTTTGGGAGCATATAGGTCTATCTGTTGAGTCATCAGCAGCCATTGCCTGGCCCTCCCTGCTCCTAGCTTGATTGGAGAGGGCACTTCGTCACTGATCATTTAATATATGGTCAGTCTCTAGGGCATTGTCCTTCTCGATAGAGCAATGTCACTGCCCCTTGCCTCTGCCATTCATGGCCGACCTTTAAACCTTTAAACATACTGTATATACATTCATACCATCAGGGTCTTGAAGTGCTAATATACACAAAACTTTGATTTAGTGATTTTATTTATTTTTGGAGTGAATCATGAGTATGTTGCATCGTCCTCTTTCTTATATCAACGATCTTTAATATAGTTTGAATTATAGTGTACAATTATGATAAACAATACAACTGTCTTCAAATTTACTTGAGGAGAATAGAATTTTCAAACCAAAGTTGAAAATGTCATTAAGCTTATATGCGTCAATTTGCAATTCGTCAACCATTTCATATAGATATCTAAGATAATCTAATTCTAATTTGTTTTTAGCTGTTCATAAGAACCATTAAACTCGCTTTTAGGAAGATAAAACACAATACAAAATCTGTCTTGTCCACTGTAAGCATAGATATTATCAAGGACCTGTCCGATACACTACTTGCTATATTATGTATCATAATAGAATCATAATAGAATTTAATCTCTCTATTATCCAAGGGGCCTCATCCATATACGCTGTAATATATTTCCTGTCCTGATTATCTCCCTACGCTTTATGGGAACAGATTTAGCAGAAAATTTTACTCACTTATTTTCCTTAATAGAAATTATTGAGGATTTGTGCAGGAAAGTGTTATTAACGCTATTCGAGTTAAAAACCAATATTAAAAGGTTTAAAGGCTGCTCATGAATGTCAGAGACAAGGGACAGTGGTAATACCACACAGACAGGACAATGCCATAGATATTAACCACAAATAAATATAATCAGCTCACAAGCTTCCTCTCCACCCAAGTTAGGACCTGTGAGGGACCGGCAATGGCTGCTGATTACTCAGCAGGTAGACCTATAGGCTCCCCGAAATCCACTATCCTTAGCTCACAAGAAATGTGAAGGTTGCAGACACAGCAAGACTCTAATGAGTTTGAGGGAGACTTGATCTCCCATCCAGCAGATCTCCAGGCAGGGACGTTTCCAATAGGCTAATACAACCCTCAAAGGATATATTGTAAAATAATAAACGAATGCACACATCTGCATTAAAATTTCTTAAAAGTATTAGCAGTAATAGAAAGCAATAGCAGCCAACGTATTTTACTGTGCCCTTGACCCCTTTACATAGATAAATAAAAACAAAAGCAAAGATTAAATTAACAGGTGTCACAATATAGCCTGTTGTTATTGACTTAAAATTGCAGTAAAAATGGTAATTTCTTTATCTAAACTAGAGCAGTACTCAGTAGAGCGTCGACTTCCACCGTGGCAGCCTATTTCTCGACCTTTTGCTTGACCTTGTCCTTTGACCTTTACGTGTATTAATTGCAGTGGATTTTCATGCACTCAAATATGAACCAAGTTTGAAGTCTCTGGGACAAGAATTTGCAGACTTATTGCTGATTACGTGATATGGACGTTTTGCTCGGCCGTGACTTTGACCTTTGACTTTCCAAAATTTATTCATGTCTAGCTCTTTACATATCAGTTTAAGATCCCTGGAAGTTTCATTACTTTACGATTAAAATTGTGGCCGTATGGTTGATGACCGGAATTTGACCTTTTACTTGACCTTGATGACCTTGACCTTGGACTTGACCTTGACCTTTGACTTTAACCTGTATTAATTGGCGTAGACTTTCATACACTCAAATATGAACCTTGTTTGAAGTCTCTGTGACAACGATGTCCAAATTTATGGCTGATTACGTGAACTGGACATTTTGCTTGCCTAGACCTTGACCTTTGGCCTTGACCTTCTAAAATTTAATCGTTTCCATCTTTCAACATAGAAATTAATCCCTATAAGTTTCATTACTCTATAGTTGAAATTGTGGCCATGAAACTGTTCACAAACAAACACACACACACACATACAAACCGGGGCTAAAATATACCCTCCTTCCAACTTCGTTGGCGGTGGTAATAAAGGTAATTTAACATGATTTGCTTTTAAGGGAAGTAGGAAATTCCAAGTACTGCGGTGTGATGCAAGGCTTTAGGGAGGAAATTTCTGCATTGCGATTGACTTCCTATAATAAATTCTAAATGACATTTATAGGTGCACATTTTTACAAAAGTGTTTGCAAGAAGTTTCACTGCAATGAACGTGTCCATTAAAGGTGACGCATATTATGAGGGGACGCTTAGGTAAAGTGGATCCTGCATTAAACGACTCTTCAATATTTTCTTTAATGAATTATTATGTCACCTTTTAAAAATATTGGTTATTGGAAATGGCAATACTATTTCTGTGAATGACAATATTAGTTTTTTTTAATGAATAATCAGGTCAATCTCTGAAAAAAATATCTCAATAGAAATATTTTTCTTTAATGAATTAATATGTCGTATTTCAAAAATATTGGTTTCTGAAAATGGCAGTATTATTTATGCAAATGCGAATATTATTTTTTAGAGGTATTATTGGAAGTAATTGCTGCATCAATGGCGTTAATTTTGTAATCAAATATTTTCACGAGGAAGGTGATGGAGACCATATCATTCACAATTCTTCTTTAATATATCACTAAATATTCCTTTTTGATAAATAGTCACGCAACTTCTAAATAATTGTAGATATAAGTAATTTTCTTTAAGGAATTACAATCATATTTCAAAATATTGGTTGCTGTAAAAAGCAGTACTATTTCTGTAAATGAAAATAACAAGGTTAGATTTTTTTAAGGATGTATATTCTGTTCGAGGAAAGATGTATGATTAATATAGAAAGTCATTCATACCAAAAGAAAGAAAAAAAAAGTGGAAATAATAATGCAGAATGTAACATTCTGACTTTACAAAATGGTTACCAGTTTCCTATGTGATAATATTGGTAATCAGCATGCTTCAAATTACCTGGTAGTACTACGTAGTCTTTACTACTAAAAAGATATGTATATCTTATATTAGAATCACTATTAGATATGAAAACAATAAAATATTTGATTTGGTAGATTCATCTATAAGGATTGTGAGGTTAAATCAAGGACATCTCAAAAACTAAGAGACAATATTTTATAAAAAAAACTATATATACATATATATATATATATATATATATATATATATATATATATATATATATATATATATATATATATATATATACATATATATATATATATATATATATATATATACTGTATAGATACACACACACACACACATATATATATATATATATATATATATATATATATATATATAAATATATATATATATATATATATATATATATATATATATATATAAATCTATATATATGTACACACATATATATGTATATATATGTATATGTATATATATATATATATATATATATATATATATATATATATATATATATATATATATATACATATATATATGTATGTATATATATGTATATATATATATATATATATATATATATATATATATATATATATATATATATATATATATATGATAAATTTTGATTTCAATTCTAAGTACAAAACACGTGAATTCGACAGGTATAAGTACAAAAAAGTTGTCATTGACTTTTATCTTTCTTCGTGGCCAAGTGGTTCAGTCACTGTTTATACAAGCTTGCCGACCAGGGTTTGATTCCCGGCCGGTCAAAAGATCTTGTCTTTGTGTGATTTCGCCTGGGGCTCTGATCCCGAGGTCGTTAAGAGAATCCAGACATTAATGTATCAAAAATATATATGGCTTATTTGAATATATATATATATATATATATATATATATATATATATATATATATATATATATATATATATATATATATATATATATATATATATATATATATATATATATATATATATATATATATATATATATAGTGAGCCCTCGCTACTTCGTGGTTCGACCATCGCGGATTCACCACTTCGCGGATTTTTTTCATAACCCATATATATAAACATATCGCGGATTTTCCGGAAATTTCGAAAATACCGCGATATATGAAGACCCCAAATACGATATTTCGTTACCTGTAATTCCATTAATACTGTAATTAGTAATATCTGCTCTTACTGATGGTTCATTGCATTACATATGACATATAATTCAGTACAGAAAGAAATAAACACAAAAAGAGAATGTGATCATACGATAATTCAGTATACAGTATGTAGTAAAATTAAATCGAACATGAAACGCAAATCAGATGCAGTCATACCGTATTAGAATGGTGTAAGGCTGCTGATGGCTACTACTGTACTACAAATGTAATGGATGTGCATCTTTTCCATGAATCATTTGTATGTATACGTACGTAGTACTGCATCCAATAATTTTTTTTGTTGCAAAAATCACATCTCGAATAAGCGTACATATCCTACAACAAAACAAGCGTAAAATAGCGTACGTAAAGCTTTATACGTAGGGTACCTTGTATTTGAATTGGATACTACTACGTAGCATATAAGACGGATTGTGATTGGTTCAAGCACTGATAGATGACGAATTAGAACCCAAGTTTTGTAATCTAGCCTGTGATTGGTGTTTTGACTGCTTCTCCAACCTCCAGCATCTTTTCGCGGCCACTTTGTTTGCCGCTCTCTCGCCGTGTAGATGCTGCTACGTTATTGTGAACTATAATCTGTGCTGTGCGTGACTGTTTTAAGTTGAACTTTTTGTTGAACTTTCTGTTTAACCCCTACTGTACAATGGCTCCCAAGCGTTCTGCTTCTACTAAGGCTGGTAGTGAGCCTAAACGCCACCGAAAGATGATGACGATTGCTGAGAAGGTGACGCTTATTGATATGTTAAAAGAAGGCAAAAGTTACTCAGCTGCAGCCCGCCATTTTGGAGTGAAGGAATCCACCGTTCGCTACATCAAGAAGGACGAGGCGAACATTAGAAAGACGGCTACCATCACCTTTAGCAGATCAGCGAAGCGAGTCGTTACCACGCATAATAAAACGATTGTACGCATGGAATTTGCTTTAGCAGTCTGGATTGCTGACTGCCGGAAGAAGAACATAGCCTTGGATACGAACACCATCCGAACCAAGGCTTTGAGCTTGTATGAGAATTTTGCGGCAAAGGAACCTCAAGACGACGATGGCGACCATGCTGAAGAAGATGATGTAGATGAACCTCAACCAGGGACATCCACTGATT
Organism: Palaemon carinicauda; assembly: GCF_036898095.1. Lineage (NCBI taxonomy): Eukaryota > Metazoa > Arthropoda > Malacostraca > Decapoda > Palaemonidae > Palaemon > Palaemon carinicauda. The sequence goes on along the minus strand of NC_090735.1, from coordinate 39,628,908 downwards.
CCCAGCCTCAGAAACAACGTTTTTCCGCCAGCAAAGGATGGTTCGCGAAGTTTCAGAAACGCTTCGGCCTGAAAAGCGTTTCCCTGCATGGCGAGGCTGCTTCCGCTGACACTGCCGCTGCTGAAACTTACGCGAACGAGACGTTCAAGAACATTATCGCTGAAGGTGGATACAAGCCGGAACAAGTGTTTAATATGGATGAGACCGGCTTGTTTTGGAAGAGAATGCCATCGCGAACTTTCCTGTTTAAAGAAGAAACCAAAGCCCCTGGCTTTAAAGCGTTCAAAGATCGCGTAACCCTCGTGATGTGTGATAATGCTGCTGGATTTTTGCTAAAGCCGGGGCTTATTTACAAGTTGAAAAATCCTCGCGCTTTGAAAAATAAAAATAAGAATCTCCTTCCCGTGTACTGGATGTATAATCAAAAAGCATGGATTACGAAGATGCTGACCTCCAACTGGTTCTACCAGTGTTTTATCCCGCAAGTCAGTAAATATCTCTTAGAGAAGGACTTGCCATTTAAGATTCTTCTCCTTATGGATAACGCTGGTGGACACGCAACTGACCTGTCGTATGAGGGCATTCAGGTTGAGTTCCTGCCACCCAACACCACGTCATTAATTCAACCGATGGACCAGGGGGTTATCAGGGCGTTCAAGGCCCTCTACACTAAGAATACCTTGGCGGACCTCGTTGCGTGTGTGGATGCTGCCCAAGAAGATGAAGTTGAAAATTTCAATTTGATGGCGTACTGGCGGAAGTACAAAATAGCCACGTGCCTGCAGAACATTCAGAAGGCACTGCAAGAAATGAAACCTGCAACCGTTAATGCGAGCTGGAAGAAGTTGTGACCCCAGATTGTTTACGACGACGAGGGATTTACACCATCTGAAATTCAACCCTCTGCTATACGCAAATCTGTGCAGTTGGCTGCGATAATTGGAGGTGACGGGTTTGGCGACATGACGACTGAAGACGTCAACGAGTTGTTGGACTGCCATTCCCAGCCACTAACTGACGCAGACCTAGAAGACCTGACGAAATCGGCCAGTGAAGAAGACAGTGAAACGCAGGAAGAGACCCAAGAAAATGTCGAAGAAACGGGCTTAACATTAGAACGGCTTGCCAAGCTCTGCAAACATGCGAAGGAGTTGAAAGAAATGTCGCAAGAGTGGGACGAGGATATGGTTCGGTCTATGCAATTCTGCAACAAGATCGATGACGACATGACTCCCAACAGGATGCTCTTCGAGCGAAAAAAGAAGCAGCGGCAGCAACTTCCGATCACAATGTTCTTCCAGCCTTGTAAAAAAGAGCCAGTTCCTCCTGCTACTACGCCTTCGGAAGAAATTGAAGAAGTGTCCCAGGAAGAAGTTGAAGAAGTGTCCCAGGAAAAGAAACCTCCGTCTGAAGAGAAGTAAAATACTATCATTGGCTGCACAGTAGAAGACATCATCAGCTTCATCATCATCATTTCTACTGTGCAACAAATTCATCGCCATCATCATTCAAGTTTTTCTTCAACTTCTTTCGTGGTGAGTACAGTAACAATCTTTATTTTTTACTTTAATATTCTAACATTTTAATATTTGTGCCTGTTTTAGTTTAGTATGCATTAAGTTAAAGGGAAGGTTTTAAATGTCTGAATATACATGTTATAACCTATCATATTTTTTTGTTTAAAATTTACATTTACGTACGTAAAACAACTCTATCTCTCTCTCTCTCTCTCTCTCTCTCTCTCTCTCTCTCTCTCTCTCTCTCTCTCTCGTAAATTGTTTTCCTGCTTTGCTATGTATGTACTGTATGATTTTATATAGATACGGTAAATAATATTTGTAATAACATATTTTCTAAAAGCTTTTACTGTAATATCATTATTTATCACTTTCATCATGCGCGTTAAATGCCTTCGTTTGTTTACTGAGCGTGGTTGTTTACTGAGCGTACTTTATGACGCCGCCGTTTCAGGCGGCGTCATAAAGAAAAACATTTCATTTGGAAGTCCTAAGAAAAATTAAGTAAAACATTGGTAATAACAAAATCAACATACTGTACTGAATAATCAATATAATCGATGCAAAAGCTAACCTATACACAGATGTGTAAATGCGTTTGTTTCTTCATTATGATCAAAGATAAATGTAAACAAAACATTGGTTGCCATTTTTTATCGTGCTTTTTGGCGTGTTTAGGAAACGCATGATATAAAATCTCCTTTAATATTTATGCCTGTTTTAGTTTAGGGTACTGTAGTACATGCATTAAGTGTTCTGTACATTAAAGGGTAGTTTGTTAACAGTACTACGTACAAGGGAAGGTTTTAAAAGTCTGAATATAAATGTTAAATAAATACGTAAATATGGTGTCACTACTTCGCGGATTTTCACCTATCGCGGTCGGGTCTGGAACCTATCTACCGCGATAAACGAGGGCTCACTGTATGTATATATATATTATATATATATATATATATATATATATATATATATATATATATATATATATATATATATATATACACACAACATATATATATATATATATATATATATATATATATATATATATATATATATATATATATATATATATATATATATATATGTGTGTGTGTGTGTGTGTGTGCACAAATATAATTCAAATTGAACCTTACAATCTTACAAATGTTCATTAATTTGAGTAAAACTAGTTAACAGGTCGTTTAGCTCCAAAAACATTTGCAAGCATAAACAAAAAGCCCGTGCAGACACAAATCCATCTAAGTGATACAACATATACTGTTTATGCGCAACCACAGTCAATTATTAATCACTTTCAACAATTTACTTCAATCGTTTAATAGCTTTCTAATGAAATTGATATAACACCCTTTGATTGTCACATTAATATTCAAATGCCAATACATTTGCAATGAATATTTAATCACATTTATGCATGCTTTGTCAATATGAGTTTGCTAAACACGATGGAATATTAGATTAATATGAACTTTGAATATCTAGGACGTATGAAGGCAAAA
>NC_090735.1:39602916-39607916 GCF_036898095.1 Palaemon carinicauda | reverse complement strand
TTCTCTTGCTTGAGGGTACACTCAGGCACACTATTCTATCTTTTTTTTTTCTTCCTCTTGTTTTTTTGAAATGGTGTGTTGGGCAGGCTTAATAGAAGGGCCATGGATGCCTGGTGGTTTATCAAGAAGCTGTCTTTTCCTTTTTCTGATTCTTTTTCTTCTCAAAACCATCCTTACTGTCCTCCCTTCAGTTGAAGTGGCTAGCCTGGAGGGTATTTAGCCTTGCATGGTGTATCGGCTCCTCCATGTTGACCAGTTTTTCCGACTTTTTACTAGAGTCTATGGGTATCATCAATCACTTTGTTTATAATTCTGTACGTATTGTTTTTGTTATAATTCTTGTTAATCTAGTTTTTAAGTATGATATCTCTTTCTTATTTCTATTAATTCTTATGCTGTCTGGAGACATTGAGCGAAATCCGGGACCAGTACGTCCTAGATTTCGTCAATGTCGTCTTCTGTATTGCAATATTCGTGGTCTTCATGCAAATATCCAAGACCTTACAGTTGCATCCAGACAGTATGATATTCTTTTGTGCTCAGAAACTTTGGTTTCTAATATGAGGCACTCATCTGAGCTCCTTATAACTGGTTTTAAGAAGCCAATAATGTTGAAACGTGATGCCATCCCTAGGGCCAGGGGAATGGCGGTGTATATTAGGACCGAGTACCCTGCTTCTCATAAGTCCTGCTATCAATGTGGATGTCATGAGATTCAGGTAATAAAAGTTTGTGGCAAACATAACAACTTTTATTTGTGTTCGATCTACCGGAATCCCGACATGGATGATTCTATCTTTGATTGTCTTCTTACCATTATGGCTAAGATACAAGAAGATGATAGAAAGGCTTCTTTTGTCTTTGTTGGTGATTTTAATGCTCACCATAGGGAGTGGTTAAGTTCTATCTCTCCTACCGATCGCCATGGCTTACGAGCTTTAGACTTTGCCTCTGAATCAGGCTGTGAGCAAATCATAAATGAAGCTACTCACAGGTCTGGTAATTGCTTGGACCTCGTATACACTGACTCCCCTGGCGTTATAACTAGTAAGGTTGGTTCTCCAGTCGGGATATCTGATCATGCCTTGATTTCATTATTAGTGAAGACTGAGCAGCCTGTCCCTGATATATCATATTCTTGTAAAATTTATATGAAATCCCAAGCAGACTGGAATGGGATTCTACATGATCTTTTGTGCTTGAATTGGTCACAATTATATAATTGTGTAGATCTTGTTGTCCCTTTGAATGAGAATCTAGTCAACATAATTGATAGGCGTATCCCTTCTCGTGTGCTAAGGTACCGAGTTAAGGACAAACCGTGGTTCAATGATGATTGTAAACGTGCTTTTTTGGAGAAGCAGGAGGCCTATCAACTTTGGAAGGGTAACAGATCAGATTTGACCTGGAACAACTATACTCAGCTTCGAGCTTTTGCTCAGAGAGTTTATGCCTCAACTGCAAAGGAGTACAATTTAACCATAAAAGAAACACTTTCTGGTACAACTCAGGAACATAAATAGTGGTCTACCCTTAAATATGCACTCTTCGGTGTAGATGCAACAGTTCCTCCTTTACTTAAACCAGATGGCTCAGTCACTCACTGTCCAAAGGAAAAGGCAACCCTTTTGGCTGATGTTTTTGACAGTAAACAGAGTAATGAAAAACTTGAACTTCCTCATTCCTGTTTTCCTGAGGCTAAACTAACTAGTTTAGCTTTTCGATCTCGTGAGATTAACCCTGGATAGGTACGCTCCTCGGACACCCCTTTAAGGGTATACTCGGTCGCGCGCGACCCCGACGCATAAAAAAATTCTTGAAAAATCTGTTTTTGCAGTAACCTCCTTTTTTTTTGCCAAAAAAAAGTTCAATGAATGCTTAAAACTACTGTAAAGATAAATACTACTCATCTGCTGAAAAACTATTTATTATAAATATTTTAAAAAATTAAGTAGAAAAATAAAGACCTTACATAAAAATTCATAAAAAAAAATTTATACATATATACACAAAACCTTTTAGCAATTGATTCTTGAATGTTTAGGACACATCTTGATGTATTTTGGATGAAGTCGGACCCATGGAGGTGAAGATCTGAAATGAGAAAAAAAGGGTAACTTTTTTTGGCCAAAAAAATTTGTCCAAATTTCATGAATTTTTTTGGGTACCTAAATGAAATAGGAAGTGGCTAATTTTTTTAGGGAATAAACATATGTTATCCTAAAATAGAAATATGTAAAACAATCTACATTATTTTGTAAATTACATTTATATCAGGGGCCATATCTAAAGGTCATTTTTTGAGTACTTAGAAATTTTGTAAACAAATACATATATATAATATATAATATGATATTTATGCAGGTAAAAATATACCAAAATATCACAAATTCTATAGGGAACAAGAATATATATAGATAGGGCAACTTACGCTTCGGATATGTCCACAAAATGGCCGCCAACCACACTGACTCAGACTCCCTAATCTGCCACCTGAAATGCAGGAAGGGTATGTCAATTTCAAGGTGTTATTTACTAATCTAATTATTCTTGGATATGCATAAAAATTGTATGGTGGATTGCTGGATGATTGTCGATTATTTTACGACTATAAAATTAGAATTCTGACCCAAAACAATTTTTTGGAAGGGAAATAAAATCGAAAAAAAAAATGTAAAACAACATAATATTTTAGCTAAAAAAATTTGATGATATTCAATCAAAAAAGAAGTAAACAAAATTTTCCGACAAATAAACATCTAAATGAATCATTACTCTGTGATAGTTCCTTAGTACGTAGTAATTTTGAAAGAAATGAGAAAAAACGAAAAAGTGGCAATCGCAGGAAAATCGAACACATACCTATATATACGCCATATCTGGCTAATAAAAAAGATAGGCATGGGTAGCCAGATCATCTAGAAACACTTTCCAACACTATAAAAATATAAGTTTTGCGACACTACTTGCCAATTCCTTACGGTAACATGACTAAGCAAAAAAATGCAAAACAAATAAAAAGGGGCACTCGCGGAAAATGGCCAACATTCTAATATACGGCATTTCAGAAAAAATAATTTCAGCCACGTGCTAGGCAAACCATCAAGGAACATTTTCCGACAAATAAACATCTAAATGAATCATTACTCTGTGATAGTTCCTTAGTACGTAGTAATTTTGAAAGAAATGAGAAAAAACGAAAAAGTGGCAATCGCAGGAAAATCGAACACATACCTATATATATTTGGCTAAAAAAAAAGATAGGCATGGGTAACCAGATCATCTAGAAACACTTTACAACACTATAAAAATATAAGTTTTGCAACACTACTTGCCAATTCCTTACGGTAACATGACTAAGCAAAAAAATGCAAAACAAATAAAAAGGGGCACTCGCGGAAAAATGGCCAACATTCTAATATACGGAATTTCAGAAAAAAAAAAAATTTCAGCCACATGCTAGGCAAACCATCAAGGCACATTTTCCGACAAATAAACATCTAAATGAATCATTACTCTGTGATAGTTCCTTAGTACGTAGTAATTTTGAAAGAAATGGGAAAAAACGAAAAAATGGCAATCACAGGAAAGTCGAACACATACCTATATATACGCCATATCTGGCTAATAAAAAAGATAGGCATGGGTAGCCAGATCATCTAGAAACACTTTCCAACACTATAAAAATATAAGTTTTGCGACACTACTTGCCAATTCCTTACGGTAACATGACTAAGCAAAAAAATGCAAAACAAATAAAAAGGGGCACTCGCGGAAAATGGCCAACATTCTAATATACGGCATTTCAGAAAAAATAATTTCAGCCACGTGCTAGGCAAACCATCAAGGAACATTTTCCGACAAATAAACATCTAAATTAATCATTACTCTGTGATAGTTCCTTAGTACGAAGTAATTTTGAAAGAAATGAGAAAAACGAAAAAATGGCAATCACAGGAAAATTGAACACATACCTATATATATGCCATATCTGGCTAAAAGAAAAAGATAGGCATGGGTAGCCAGATCATCTAGAAACACTTTCCAACACTATAAAAATATAAGTTTTGCGACACTACTTGCCAATTCCTTACGGTAACATGACTAAGCAAAAAAATGCAAAACAAATAAAAAGGGGCACTCGCGGAAAAATGGCCAACATTCTAATATACGGCATCTCATATAAAAAAAAAAGACATGCACGTGTTAGCCCAACCATCAAGGCACACTTTCTAACAAATAAACATGAAAAAAAAAATCAATAATATACGGCAATTCCTTACTACGTAGTAAATTTTTACAAATATTGAAAAAAAAGAAATAGGCAACCGCAGTTAAATACCCCACATACCAATAACTACGTCGTATCTGACAAAAACAAAGTCATGCATGGGTAGCCAGATCATCTAGACACACTTTCCAACACTAAAAAAGCAAAAGTTTTGCGACACTATTTGGCAATATCTTACGGAAAAATGACTTGGCAAAAAAATGAAAAAGGGGCACTCGCGGTAAAATGGTCCTCGTGGTGATGAACGACATTTTAACTAAAAAAAAAATCATGCACATGGTATCCAAACAATCCACCAAGACTTTCCACAACTGATAACCTATACAAGTTGCACCATTCTACGACAATTTCATAATACGTAATAACTTTGATAATTATGCAAATTACCTTAGAAGGGTAAACTCGGTCGCGCTCGACCCCGACGCGTCTCAGAAATCTGGGAAGGAGTACAACTACAGCGCTGCACATCTGGACACTACTAGAGCGTGTAGGCGAGACACCTACTGCAGGTCGATCACCCACAAATTCAGTCACGGGGGTGAGTCACGTGAGAAAAACCTCTTTTTTTTTTACGCTTGGGGTCGCGGACGACCCACCGTACCGTTCCAGGGTTAAAGCTCTGTTGATGGACCTTGATGCTTATGGAGGTGTAGACCCAAATGGTATTTTTCCTTTGTTTTTTATAAAGACAGCAGATTTCTTAGCTCCA
>NC_090735.1:39592916-39597916 GCF_036898095.1 Palaemon carinicauda | reverse complement strand
TGCAAAGATAAAATTTTATCATTCAGGGGTCTGATTATATTATTACCTGCTTCAAAACCCAAATATTTAACTTTCTCATAACAAAAATCTTCGAAGTACCTCACTCAAGGTTTCCAAATGTTCCTGGAAAGTATTAGACATCACAAATATGTTATCAAAATAGATAGAGATATGATTCATTCCCTGAAAGATTTTCTTCATCAATCTAATGTAGGTGGCACATGCAGTAACTAGTCCAAAGGGTAGCCTCTTATATTGCATTAAACCACGGTAAGTAGGGAAAGCCGTTAGAGGTCTTGCATTAGGGTCCAACATAACCTGATGATAGGCTTTTGTGATATCCAATTCTGTAATAAGAGACATATTACGAAATTTAAATAAATCTTCATCAATTGAGGGCATAGGTTCAGAATCGAACTTTGTTACTGAATTGAGTGCACGAAAATCTAGTGCTAACCTGAATGTGTTGTCAGGTTTCTTTATCATGACAATAGGATTACAATAATCAGACTTACTTTCTTCAATTATCCCAAGTTTCAGTAATTTATCTACTTCTTTACATACTTCCTCCTTAAGATGTGCTGGTACTGGGTACATTTTCTTTCGAATAGGCTCTGTTGACGTTAATTCAATCTTGTGTATTATGGTAGAAGTACAACCTGGTATCTCCGAGAAGACTTCTGAAAAATTATCCAGTACTTCTTCTAGTTTCCCTTTTTGTTCTGGAGTTAAAGTTGGACAGATATCTAATTCAGAAGTTATTTCTTCTTCAAAACAAGGTATAGGATCTTCGATGTCTTCGCTCAAAACTATTACATGAGAGGTTACACAGCAATAATCTGAAATTGAACTATTCAGATTTTCATCAGCCACTGATAACACATTCTGTGACCTGTAAAAATATGCCTTCAGCAAGTTAATATGAAATGTTTTTGGCTTACCTTTCACATCGATTATGTAATCAACACTATTGAGTTTCCGCAGAACTTTAAATGGATCACATATAGGGAACGGGAAAATTTTGATGCTGAGAATTTTATTGAAGCTAGTGTAGCGCAAATGTCTTGTGTGAACACACAATGTGAACATATGGTAGACATAGAATGTGTTGGGTGCTATACCAAGAAATACAACGACAATTTTGGAAAAATGTACGATACCATGTGTCCCATAAAGAACAAACAAATAGTGGTACGCGAAAATGTTAGATGGTATAATAGTGAGCTATTAAAGGCAAAAAGACACAGATGTAAGATGGAAGGTAGATGGAAAAGAGCCAAATACTTACAAGCCAGAAATCTATATAATAAGGCCAGAAATGACTTTTAACATCCTGTTAGAAAAAAACAAAAAGAAAATTCTACAACGGCGAATGTAAAAAAAACAATAACATGAAGGACTTTCACAAAAACCTTGATGATTTGATGGGATTAAAGAAAAAATATATCTTACCTGACAATGTTTGTGCAGAAAGTTTTGCTATGTTCTTTAGTGAAAAAATTTATAAAATCTATAGAGGCTTCCCCCAAAATCACTTGGAAGGACAGTCAGCTATGCCAGTAAAGGAGGGAAAGAAGTTAATAAAATTTAAGGAAATAAATATGTGCGACTTGTTAAAGGTTATGAGAGAGATGAAGAATACATATTGTGGAAACGACCCTTTCCCAAACAGTTCAATAAGTGAAGCTCCAAACAAGCAAGTTGTATATAATATTTACCTGAACATAATTAACCTAAGTATATCACAATTCTGTTTTCCTAGCTGTGAAAAAACTGCGCTGATCAAACCAATTTACAAAGGGAAAGGTGATGTAAACGAGCTAAATTCATATAGGCCCATTTCAAATTTATCCTACGTGTCAAAGCTTATTGAAAAAGTCATAAGTGAGCAATTATGGGCGCATATTGACGAGTTAGAGGTATTCCCGGAAAATCAATCGGCCTACAGAGCTAATCATTCTACAGAAACTACTTTGTGCTCAATAATGAATGATATGATAGGTCTTCTTGATGGGGGAAAGTGTGGAATTTTGATTATGTTAGATCTTAGTGCTGCTTTTGACACTGTTGTGCACGAGTACTTACTTGACGACTTAAAGTCTATTGGGGTGACTGAGGAAGCACTGAAATTTTTGCGAAGTTACTTAGTGAACAGGAAGACTATTGTAGAAGTTTCTGGAAACCGATCCAATGAGAGAATTCTTATGAAGGGTGTACCACAGGGTAGTGTCCTGGGCCCTATCATGTTTAACATATATACTATCGAGCTATCACACATCTTGAAAAAACAAAAAGTGGGTTTTAAGCTATATGCAGATGATACTCAGTTTTACCTCTCAATTTCAACAACACAAGATACAAAGAGGAAAATTGATGAGATAATGACTTAAATAAAAACATGGATGCAGAGGAAAAAGCTCAAATTAAATGATGATAAAACAGAATGTATGTTCTTTGGCACAAAGGTGGCTTTGAAGAATTACCAGTTAATTCAAAGTATAAAAATTGGTGATGCTGATGTTGGGATTGATTGTGCCTGTTGTAAAAAATTTGGGTGTACTGATGGACTGTGATTTGTCAATGAAGGACCAAATTGTGAACACAGTGAAAGTGTGTAACTATCACCTGAGAAACATAGCATTTATTAGGAAATATTTACCAGAGGGCAGTAAAAAATTTTAGTGATGAGTCATGTAATATCAAGGCTTGATTATTGCAATTCTCTGTACTACAAATTGCCCAATACACTACTAAGAAAGCTTCAAAATGTGCAAAACCGGGCGGCTAGACTGATAAAAGGCATTAAATTTCGGGAGAGAATAACTCCTGCACTGATCGATCTACATTGGTTACCTGTTAAGGCTAGAATTGAATTTAAAATTTGCTTGTTGACTCACAAAGCACTTACAAGTGATAAGCCTAAATATCTTCGTGATTGCTTGGTCCCCTACCCTGAATCTACCAGCGCCGCTGTAAGAGTTAGACATGCAGATGACCCACATAGACTATTCGAAATTAGTGTGAATCATGCAATAGGAGGAAGAACGTTCAGCTATGCTGCACCGAGACTCTTTAACAACCTTCCACTCGGTATCAAGAATAGCAATAATGTGGCAGCTTTCAAGAAAAACCTGAAGACTTATCTTTTTAGAAAGTGTTATAATAGTGACCTGAAAACTATTAAGCCTGAATACAAATGCTAGCGAAATAACTGATAACGATACAGAGAAAAATATCAACTGGAAAGAAATTATTTTTTTCACACACCAAGGCCCGCCTGAACAGACATTTAGTGTTTGATGGAGGGCGAGAAATAAACCCGTAAAAGTAAGTAAGTCCTTGCCATTCAACTAACAACTTATTGTGTTCTGTTGGCAGTAATATTAACACCTCATCATTGACTTTAAACTGCCCACGAGTACTTTTCTTGTCAAAGTACGTACTCTAGATTTCCATTGAAGTCTTTATATTTTCCTAGGCTATTTTTGAAGTTTCCTCTAGCCTGTTTCTAAGACCAAAAAGAAAAGAATAAAACATTTTGGGTATCATTAGAAAGGCCAGTATTAGTCCATATCTCATTCAATATTAGTAGTGGTCCCCTTACTTGGTATCCATAAAGGAGTTCAAATGGGGAAAAACCAAGAGTGTCAGAAGGAATCTCCCTCATAGCAAACAGGGCACAAGGTAAATATCTATGCCATTCTCTAGGTTGCAAATGACAATTTCTTCAATATAGATTTGAGAACAGAGCGTTGCCTTTCACAACGACCATTGCCAGCTGGATGATACGGAGTAGTAAACAATGGTTTTACTCCCAGCATTTGGTACACATGTTCCATAAGTTCTGATGTGAACTGCTTTCCTCTATCAGATATTTCCTTTGGTATTCCTACCCTAGAAAATATTTGCATAAGAGCATCTGCAACATCAACAGTGGTTATGGTCTTCATAGGAATTGCTTCAGGAAATCCTGTAGCATAATCAATCATTGTTAAAATGATCCTGTGACCTTCAGATGTGCTTGGATTCAGTGGACCCACTATGTCAATTCCTACTCTGCTAAAAGGAATGGAAACTACTGGCATTTTTACCATAGAGACCCTTTTATGTCTACCTTTACTTGTGTTCCTCTGACAGTTATCGCAAGATCTACAATATGCATACACATCTGTACACATTCCTGGCCAGAAATATAGTTCTCTGATTTTTTTTAGGGTTTTGCGATGACTAAAGTGTCCTGCCACAGGTAAATCATGAGCCAATTTAAGAACAACCTTTCTAAGTTTAAGAGGAACAACTAAATAAAATTTATTGGCAATTCTTGAATTGTTTGCATTTATAATTTCCTTATACAAAACTTCATTTCTCAGTACATACCTGTACTCCACTTTTGAGTTTTTTGTTATGGTGTTGGCTTGACAGTCTTTCCTGATCGATTCCAGGGTGGAACATTCATTTTGCAATTTTATAAAGTCAATAGGAGTAGTCTCAAGGGCTTCTACATCAGGAAAAACTAATGGGTAAACAACTTTCCTTGAAGCTGAACGAGTTGTTATATTGACGTGTTCAATTGCTTTACCTTTTTCTGTAGGCAGATGGTTTCTTCGAGGTTCCTCATCAATGGAGTTCAAAGGGGGGCAGTCTCCATCTTCAGGAAAAAAGAGCACCTTCAATGTTACCTAAAAGTACTGTACAAAACTTAATTGGGGCAATAATAGCATTAACCTTTCCAGTAAACCATTTACATCCAATATAAACTGGTAACACTGGAAAAACATTTTCCCTTCCTAAATAATCAATTAATGATGATTTTGTCAATTCCCCCTCATTCAAGTTAGGAAACAGGTCTTTGGATACAATACATGTAGAACAGCCAGTATCACGTAAAATGGTAGAAACACGAGAAACATTAACCACACCATGAGTAAATGGAGCTCTAGAGTGAGTTTCTTTAGAAGCATAGCGACCAACCTTATTTGATCCTGCTTTGTTCGATGAAG
>NC_090735.1:39562916-39570416 GCF_036898095.1 Palaemon carinicauda | reverse complement strand
AAGCAGCAGGGCCCACCGGAACTGCGTCACAATCGCTCGCCATTCATTCCTATTTCTAGCACGCTCTCTTGCCTCTCTCACATCTATCCTCCTATCACCCAGAGCTTTCTTCACACCATCCATCCACCCAAACCTTGGCCTTCCTCTTGTACTTCTCCCATAAACTCTTGCATTCATAACCTTCTTTAGCAGACAACCATTTTCCATTCTCTCAACATGGCCAAACCACCTCAACACATTCATATCCACTCTAGCCGCTAACTCATTTCTTACACCCGTTCTCTCCCTCACCACTTCGTTCCTAACCCTATCTACTCGAGATACACCAGCCATACTCCTCAGACGCTTCATCTCAAACACACTCAATTTCTGTCTCTCCATCACTTTCATTCCCCACAACTCCGATCCATACATCACAGTTGGTACAATCACTTTCTCATATAGAACTCTCTTTACATTCATGCCCAACCCTCTATTTTTTACTACTCCCTTAACTGCCCCCAACGCTTTGCAACCTTCATTGACTCTCTGACGTACATCTGCTTCCACTCCACCATTTGCTGCAACAACAGACCCCAAGTACTTAAACTGATCCACCTCCTCAAGTAACTCTCCATTCAACACGACATTCAACCTTGCACCATCTTCCCTTCTCGTATATGTCATGACCTTACTCTTACCCATATTAACTCTCAACTTCCTTCTCTCACACACCCTTCCATATTCTGTCACTAGTCGGTCAAGCTTCTCTTCTGTGTCTGCTACCAGTACAGTATCATCCGCAAACAACAACTGATTTACCTCCCATTCATGGTCATTCTCGCCTACCAGTTTTAATCCTCGTCCAAGCACTCGAGCATTCACCTCTCTCACCACTCCATCAACATACAAGTTAAACAACCACGGCGACATCACACATCCCTGTCTCAGCCCCACTCTCACCGGAAACCAATCACTCACTTCATTTCCTATTCTAACACATGCTTTACTACCTTTGTAGAAACTTTTCACTGCTTGCAACAACCTTCCACCAACTCCATATAACCTCATCATATTCCACATTGCTTCCCTATCAACTCTATCATATGCTTTCTCCAGATCCATAAACGCAATATACACATCCTTACCTTTTGCTAAATATTTCTCGCATATCTGCCTAACTGTAAAAATCTGATTCATACAACCCCTACCTTTTCTAAAACCACCCTGTACTTCCAAGATTGCATTATCTCTTTTATCCTTAATCCTATTAATCATTACTCTACCATACACTTTTCCAACTACACTCAACAAACTAATACCTCTTGAATTACAACACTCATGCACATCTCCCTTACCCTTATATAGTGGTACATATTTATAGTGTATATATATACATATACATATATATATATATATATATATATATATATATATATATATATATATATATATTTACATATACGTAGATATATATATATATATATATATATATATATCTATATATAAACATATATACATATGTATAGTGTATATATATGTATATATATATATATATATATATATATATATATATATATATATATATATAAATATATATATATATATGTATAATATAAATATGAATATATATATATATATATATATATATATATATATGTATATATATATGTGTGTGTGTGCGTGTGTGTATTTATGTATTTATATGCAGTGTATATACATGTGTGTATGTGCACGTAATCCAAAATTGGAGTAAATAAAAGCAAGAGATAATATGGTATTAAACCCGGAAATTATTTCCTACGAAGGTGGTGAAAGTAGAGTTGAGCCTAAAATGTTCGACGCGCCTATGGTAAGAAAAATTAGCGAAACCGTCGAGGTCATACAATATGTAAGAAGAATGTACTTCCTCCCCATGTCTTGCTTCATGATAGTGTCGTAATTTGCTTTAACATAAATGCAAAACTGTGACCTTGGAAGGAAAAAAACTTTTTATTGCTATTTCAAACGCTATTGCAATTAATTAGCTTAGCTACAAGAAGTGTTTGTCAGCATCTAATAAAGTAGAATAACATGATACCGCTGTCAACGATAATAAAACGAAATAAATTAATAGGAAAGTATAAAGAAAGCAAAGAAAGCGAACTATAGAGTATGGCAAAGCACACGTCTAGTGTGAAGTATTTTGTACGTGATTCAGGTAAATCCTCCAATTTCGGCCTCAAGGCAATGCACCAAAGCAATGCCAATCTCGAGAGAAGTATATTATAGGAACAGCAGTACTAAATGTATTTAACCCACAAAGTTAAGCAGAAGAATATAAAGTACGTAAGAATTTGTGTCCCTGCGTCACTTTGGAATATGAATCTATTTATTGGCTATCTTTCAATAGAAAAGGAAACAGTTGCCTTGCTGAAAGATCCTTGAAAACGAATGCTTAAAAGCGTTTATTTTGAAACATGAAACATACTTTCTCTAATGTGCTAGAATGGTTTCAGAGACTGATGATTCTGTCATACATCATCTATGGTCTTCCTGTTATAAATCAGTCGGATATCGTTATACAATTCTTTTGCCTATATACTTCATCTTACTTGTTTTCCTAACATTTTAAATCATATGGAAGAACAAAGATTTAAAAAACAAATTCTGAGATTTTCTAAAGTATTATTTTCATAAATGTGTGGCGAAGTATTATCCAACAAATAATTCAAATTCTCTCACGAACAATTCGGGTAAAACTTCAATTTTCATACAAGTAAACGAATAGACAGAGGCATCCCAGTATCATAGATCAAGAAGAGTGTTTGCTCTCTTTAAGTATATGAAGTATCGACAGAAATTAAACTTGGTCCCTTAACTACACTTAAGGAATTTCGAAACTCACTAATGCTAGATAAGGCGAAGGAAGAAGCAACGTTACTGATGATTTTTGTTGCCTCATCATAAGGAAAGATTCATGGAAGAAGACCATTTCCTTAAGAGATCACCTATTGGTGCAGGTGATAATGATAGGTTGCTTATTCTGTTATTGTCTGTTTTATTTTTTTTTTTTACATATCACGATTGTGATTGATTTTCTACGAATTAAAAATGAAGAATTACGGTTTTTTTCAAATATTAATGGTAAATGCATATATTTCTTCTTACTACATCCTAGTGAATGAATTAACATTGATAATAAAATACCACTTGTAAGCGAAAAAGCCACAGGACACGCTCAGATATTTCATGAGAAGTAGGTTTTTCCTATGTCAAGATTATGTCTTAATTTACTGAGAAGTTATTTGGGATAAAGTACATTGGCCACTACCCACATCTCTCTCTCTCTCTCTCTCTCTCTCTCTCTCTCTCTCTCTCTCTCTCTCTCTCTCTCTGATCTTTATCAATCTTCGTCTCCCCGCTTGAAATGTGTCTCATTCCTTGAGCTTATCTCATCCCATCTCGACAGCAATAAATTCTTCAGTCATTCACGCGTTCTAACGTCCACCGTCAAAGGTTTGCTACTAGATTAATTAAAAAGTTGTAGAAACTGTTTGGTATTTCTGAGATAAAATTGAAAAGACTTTATTCTACTCAAAAATGGTTGTTACAATGGTTGTTATAGTATGAGGACATTGAAGTGAAATGAAGACCCATGATAACACTTCCTTCAAAGGGCTGCCTAGAAATCCTCTTTACACCAATATTTCCTCAATCTTCAAGAACATCAGTATTTCAACAACGGAAAATGGTGTCTTTTGCCCATTTCTTCCAAAATAAAATGATCATACAAACTGGCTCTCAATCTAGACATAGAATAATGTCACCTGTAGACAAATCTATAGAAGATTAATCAACTTTATTCAGAAAGTTTTCTTCAGTTTAAGGTCGTACATGAGTGGCAGAGGCAACTGACAGCATAATACCCGAGAGACTGACCATATATACCCCTTCTCCTTCAAGATAAGACAAGGGAGGGAAAAGAATTGGCTGCTGATGACTCACCCGATAAACCTATCAACTCCCCAAAACAACACCCCCTTATCCCTAGCTCACATGGACAGTGAGGTTGCTGGCGCTACAAGAAACTATCGAGCCTGAGCGAGTCTCGAACACCAATCCCGAAGATCTCTAGGCAGTGATGTTTCCAATAGGATACCACAATGAGAGTACTCGAAACATTATTATAAACTTAGGGTTGTGATTTGCCAGCATTTTAAATCTGGATTTCTCTCCATTGTCTTCATATCCCTGCCGCCCCCCCCCCCCCCAAAAAAAAAATAACTCTTCAAACAGGAGTCTTATTTAAAGAATTAGATACTTAATTTTCATCAAAATATCTAAAAGTCAACATAATCTTTAGCCATAACGCCACAAAAAGCTTTAAAACTGGCAGTCTGATCCAACTACCTTTCTGTAAAGTTTACTGATCAATTAAAGCTTTAGAAGTGAATTATTTAATCATTGTTTTGTTTTTATCTAGATCTAAGACAAGGGATCCTAACATGAAGATTAGACATCCAGAAACGACAGTGTTTACCTGTCCCAAATCTCAAACATTTCTTAGGACAAGTGTATGTTACTCCAAGCAAAATCTTCTTCAAATGTTATACAAAACTAGAAATCATGAAAAAAATCAAGGAAATTCATCTTCTGCTTTATACTCACACACACACACACACACACACACACACACACACACACACACACACACACACACACACATATATATATATATATATATATATATATATATACATAGATAGATAGATAGATATAAGCTACCAGTGTTGTACCCTATAATACTAGTGTCACTACAAGAGAATTACTTTAAAAAATATGATTACTCGTATAGATTTCTAATTATTACCTCCGCCAGCGAAGTTGGGAGGACCTTATGTTTTCGCCCGTTTGTCCCTTTGTCAGAGTTTGTTAACAACTTCCTGGTTCTATTTTGAAAGTCCTTGGTCAAGATCAAGGTCGAGCAAAAGGTTGATCAAATTAACCGTAATCTTAACCCCAAATTCGCACTTGGTTGTCACACAGACTTAAAATACGCCTACGGTATAAATTGATTCTTAGGAAGGCAAGCTGGTTTCATGAAATAAGCTACTGTGGTGGAGGTCTGCACTCTCACAGTTGTTTTCTATTTGTTATGTATATTGTTCTGTTTTATCAAACATATTTGAAATTATTCCATGCGAAACGAAACTGCAGGTCGGTCCCTGATGTATAGTGAAAAAAAAAAGTTAAACGAACGCCCTACATATCACTGTGTCCATGGAATTACAATTCAGATCATGCAATACATCTAGTAGCCATACCTCGGGGAGACATCTGTTGGCCTTAGCAAGAACATTTCTTCAGGGAGCCATTATTGGACCCTAAACGCCAATGCTTGTTATTTCTTTGTGATATGAATAGCAAATCGAAAGAATAATTGGAACGATATTGCTGTCGAAATAGAATGATGCTCATATTTAGAAGATTAATTAAAAAAGAAATATCTATTATTATTATTATTATCATTACTATTATTATTATTATTATTATTATTATTAATTTTATTATTATTATTATTATTATTATTATTATTATTATTATTATTATTATTATTAAAAGCTATAACACTTGTTGGGAAAAGCAGGATACTATAATCCCAAGGTCTCGAACAGGGAAAATAGCCCAATGAAAAGAGGAAATAAGGAAACAGAATAGTGAGTACCCTCAAGCAAGAGAACTTTAATGTAAGCAGAGGAAGGCCATGGTGAAGAGGTTTATTAAAAAAGCTTGTTAAAACCCAACTTTATCAATTAAAATAATTAATGCTAAGAAATTAGATGAAAAGGAGACATGCTCTATAATACTTCATAACTAGACTAATTCTATATACATCGTTAATCGTCTGTAGAGATATAAGATCTCGGCATATGAGTGATATAGAGAACTTCTACTTATTCTCTCCGGCGTTAAGAACACACACAATGGAAGTTATGAAGAAGCATTTGCTAAAGTGAAGACAAGACAAGATATCAAAAGAGATATGGGCCATGCAAGATAAATGGAGAGTCGAATGGGAGGATTAGATATGTCTAGACTCTAGAGAGTAATCATATAAGGGATACTCACTAGATCTTGAGCTATACATCATAGTGAGCCTTCTGTCCCGGGAAATTGGAATAGTGAGTATAAATGAATAGTGGAATTTCTATGGTAGCGATAATGTATAGAGTATTATATGATTAGGAATAATCATATAATGTCTAATAAACGACGAAGAAAATGGTCGAGGAAAACACAATAGATTGTGCTTCAGAGATTAATATGCTAATTTATGTTCCTGACCAAATCACTGGGATTATTGGTTATGTATGTTTGGTAGTTAGCGGACATCGATGAACAACTGGGTGATTATTAACCATGAACACAATTCTTAACTACTCTCTCTCTCTCTCTCTCTCTCTCTCTCTCTCTCTCTCTCTCTCTCTCTCTCTCTCTCTCTCACACACACAACAATGTATGTTGAATTCCAAAGAAAGTACTTCTAACAAATAACAGCTGTGCAATTAAAACTTGTAAGCATATAAGTCATTGCCTAATTATTGATAACATTATCAATTCATCTTTTAGAAATTAAAGGCGCTATTTTTCCGGTTTAATGGCACTTAAAAGAAAACATCGACAAAAATTCAGTTTTTCTAAAGGAATCTTCATTAAGATAAGTAACCCTTCCTAAGCCATCCCTAAAACCAGTGTTAAAGTAGAGCGTTAAAATTTCGATTATCATCATTATCATAATCATTATTGTCTTGCAAATTTAAAATTAAAGCAGTCATGCGTAAGACTTAACCAAGTACACACCTAATTCAAGGAATTCTGAAAGTAACCATGATAATAATAATAATAATAATAATAATAATAATAATAATAATAATAATAATAATAATAAATGGTTATGGAAATTACAACCATTATATTATCAATATACCATTCATGATTTGTCCTCCCCCCCAAAAAAAAAAAAAAAAAAAACCTTCACAATCCCGACATAAAACTGAAAATAGTAAATTCGTTTTTAATTTAAGTCTCATATCTAAAGAATGCAGAGAACCAAAGTGCATATCAATAACACATAGTGTGATGGAATGGTAAACTGCTATAAACTTCTCATTGGTGGGCCTATTGTTTTTGTTACTATTAAGTTTTTATGCAATAAACCATTAATGTTATTTAAAATCAATTTAGCTTTCCTTTTTAGCTCGCCTGGACATAAAAATTACGGTGGACATATCTTAAGGCTTAAGTTTTCTGGGAAGGGCGGTTCAACTAAGATTGTGTGGAAGTAATTAACTGTTTCGAGCGCCTTTAACAACAACAACAACAACAACAACAACAAATACAGCTGTTTCTAGTCCACAGCAGGTCAGAGGCTTTAGACATATTGATTCATGTCTGGGGTTTAGCCAGTTTTCATCACCACGCTAACCACTGCGGATTGGTGATGGTGGGAGATTTTCATTAAATCGCTCACACCAAATC
>NC_090735.1:39550416-39552916 GCF_036898095.1 Palaemon carinicauda | reverse complement strand
GTAGTTTATTTGCTTATTTCCTTTACTCTCTTGGCTATTTTTCCCTGTAGGAGCCCTTGTGATTATAGCATCCTGCTTTATAATTAGAGTTATAATAATAAAAATAATAATAATAATAATAATAATAATAATAATAATAATAATAATAATAATAATAATAGCAAGAGCAATCATAGCTTTCAGACCTCCGCCAATGAATATTGACATTTAACTAGAGTCTACGGACATCGCCTCCTACTTTTCATATACTGACTGTATAATAGATGGTTAAAATAGCAATTTTGATCAATAATAGTGATCTTGATCCGTATTCCCTCCAAAATTTCATGGTTTCTTCCGATGTATAATATCTACCGAGTGTTCAAATTTGGTGAACATCCAATCTGTCAATTTGTTTTGACGTAATCTTTAAAATGGTATAAAAAAGCAAATCCCGATCTCTAAAATTTAAGGGGATCGTCCATGAACTAACATCTATCTGTGGTGAAGATTTCATCAAAATCTGGTGAGTAGGTCTGACGTAATTCTGTCCACAGAAACACAGACAAAATCATGAAAAAATAAATACACTCGTAAATATAAACACTTCGGCGGAGGTAATAATAATGTGATTTCTTGAGCACGCATGCTAACAGATAATCTGAAAAAAGAAATGTTTTAGCGCTAAAAATAAATCCACCCATCGTTCACGTTGATCCTTTCATTCCTTTATAATTCTCTTAATGTGAAACTGCATGATATTCACTGATACGAAAAAAATGAAGCAATTTTTCCCCCCAAAAAGTAAAACGCTAAGGAGGAGATGAGCCTAATATATTGCATTTGAACAGTTGTTTCTGACACTAATAGTAAAGAAAGGAATTTATTCTGAATACTCTTAAAATAAATGAGTAAATATTATAGTTGTAAGTATTTTAGTAAATGAATACGAGGCGGAGTATTTTCTTTAATGTTCCTAAGAGTATTACCAAAGGCTTCAGAGGGATTTTTATGCATCTCAGTCATAATGAGGATTAAAAAGGTTGATTACTCATTCTAATGCGGAATAAATGTCTAGAAGATTCTTTTTCTCGTCTTTTAAATTTTTCTACTTAGGGATATAAAGAAATTTTTAATGTTATTCTGTCATTTACAAAAGAATTCTTTATTTCTTCATGCAGACCGTATGAACTGCAAGCCACATGTGGACGAATATATTTACATTGACACACACAAGGACTTACACAGACACTTACACACACAATATATATAATATAATATATATATATATATATATATATATATATATATATATATACATATATATATATATATACATATATATATATTATATATATAATATATATATTATATATATATATATATATATATATATACAGTAAAAGAGAGAGAGAGAGAGAGAAGAGAGAGAGGGAGAGAGAGAGAGAGAGAGAGAGAGAGAATTACATGTGCATGTCTGGGACTGCAAATAAGTTGCATGATAACAACTACCTTTCTCAGAATGTCATCTTTACTTTTATAAGTGAATAACTAAAGGCTATAAACGAAATACCCTTATAAATTCTCCATATTTTCATTTGGTTTACGAATGCTTAACAAAAGAAGCTTTTAAGTACCTTAAGCACTTAAACAGTTAATAAGACGAGTAAATCTCCAATTATCATAATATGTCAAAGCATATCTCATTGAAAGTCAGGAAAACTCCCATCACAAATCCTTGCGATCAAAGTTACTAAACATCTTATCGAGAGTTCCATTTTGGCTCTTTCGGTTATAATTTCTCCTTCGTGACTGGGTCACGCCAACTATTTCAAAGTTATCGGTTTTAAGTTTTTAAACTCCATTCACGAATGACAGAGGCAAAGGACAGTGATAATACCCTATCTAGCAGGACAATCTATAGGCTGATCGTATATACACAATGCTAAGCGCCAAGCCCCCTCTCCAACCACGCTAGGAGGGCCAGGCAATGATTTCTGATGACTTAGCATGTAGACATATATGCTCTCTCAAACCCCATCCTTAGCTCACAAGGATGGTGATGTTGCAGACACTACAAGAAACTATCGAACTTGAGCAGGACTCTAACCCCAATCCGGCAATCGCTAGGCAGGGACGTTTCCAATAGGCCACTATAGTCCTATCTGTGTGTTTTTTATATCATACCTTCAGCAGAGTGCAAGCGGGAAAATGGTGAAATAAGTATGCCCGTGATGGCTATTTTTAAAGCATTAAATTGAATTATAGCAGTGTTCCGTTTCACCACTTTTAAGAGAGTACCCGATCACCATTTTCAATAGGTTATGTTATCAGAAAACTTAATGTTTCTATCGTTCATTATCCTCTAGGAAACAATCAAATTTCCAGTTAAACTTCAAGTCCCTGCCAACCTACATTCAAGTAACCTACAAATAAATATTTTCACACGTTAGAACACACAATATTTCGAAAAAATTTCCATCCTCGAAGAGACCATAAATATTAATCAAAGGATATCTAT
>NC_090735.1:39542916-39545416 GCF_036898095.1 Palaemon carinicauda | reverse complement strand
GGATAAAAAATCTGATAAAAGTCATCTTGTATTAGATGTTACACCTAACATTTGTCAGGTCCTTCTTACATAAACCAATCCTTTATTTTTGTTTACCAATATCTTGTAAGACAAATCTATTCAAAGCCTCTCTTCCTTTCACAGATACTTTAAAATGTTTCATTTATTTATAATTTTTACTTTTCATACAGAAAGAAAGTATTGTGTTTTATGAAGTAAAATAACTTCTTACACAGAATTTAGTCAACTTTGAGAACCAGGAATTTTGGAAAAGATTGAATTTATTGAGATTTGATTTTTCTTTGCTATAGAAAGAAAAATCCGTTTCATCCTCGGTGGGAAACGGTTTTAATTGAATCTAGCCAACTGTATATTTTTTACTTTGACTCCCATATTTACTCGTGCATTTGAAAAAAAAAAATCACATTGGTTCTCGATATAAATTTATATTGAATTTCATAAATATAATTGTAACCTTGCTAGGAGGTATGAAACCGTAATGAAAATATACTTTTAGGCAAAACCTTGAATTTCATATTACAGAATTAAGATTTGCGTTTGTAATATTACACCCTGGTAAAATGTTTCCAATGGTTTATATTTATTGTTTTTATAACTTTATAACTGTCACAACGATTATAGGTAATGTTAAAGTTTCCTATTTTAATATTGCAACGGCTGATTGCAAACGTCCTTGCCTGGTGAGCGCCGGACTGGGTTTGAGTCCCCTTCAAACACTTTAGTATATATAATTCCACTATCCTTGTGAGCTAAGGATCGGGGTTTTCAAGGAGCCTATAGGTCTTGCTACTGAGTCATCAACAGCCATTGTCTGATCTTGGCTGGGCCTAGCTTGGGTGGAGAGGGGGCTTGGGCACTGATCATATATAATATGGTCAGTCTCTAGGGCATTGTCCTGCTTGATAGAGCAATGTCACTGCCCCTTGCCTCTGCCATTTATGAGTGGTCTTCCAACCTTTAAATACATAATTTGAAAACATTTCCATGTTATATGGATTCTTTTAGCGTTACATTTTTATCGGTAAGAAGTAACTTAAATAACTACTTGCAGTTACAGCGATCACTGCTCATTCAAGTATAAAAAGATTTTATATTCATATCATAGTCTAATAAAATCCCATAAATCTAAAAAAATTTTAGATTGTTATTGCTTTTTCGTTATGGTTGGATGGATAAATTTTTGGATTCAACTAGCACAAGTTGTAACACTTACAGAAATATGTAAGAAGCCATTTCATCTTTTACATACAGTATATACGCTATAGTGTGTATGTACTAATTAAACTTCTAAAGTCAGTAGCTTATTGCTTGGAATTTTTAACCAATATCTAGAAACGGAAAAAAATAGTAAATCGTAGTCTAAATAAATCTCATAAGTTCGCTTATGTTTAACAAATACCTGGACTTTATGGACGTAGTTATGCTTGTTGAAAGTAATGCTTTATGTCGCAGGACATAGTACTGAAAGTGTAAAGTTTGCTACTAGAATCACTCACTTGTTTGGACACTTCCAGCTTCTATTAAAAGGAAAAACTCTCTTTTGACCCTAACGTTACTAAACTTCACTTCTGAATGAGTGTATCACTTGATATAGGTTGTCGTGCGTCAAATCTGTGATAGGAATGGGCTTATAGAAAAATTTTGGAACGTATACAGTACTGCCAATATTTGATTTTAAAAGCTGAGGATATTTATTCAGGTAGAATATGTACTCAGATCCCTTCGTCTCTCACTTATGAGGTTTAGACCTGTCTTGGAACTGCCCAGCACTACTCTCATAACAATTAATCATATTACAGAAATTTGACATAAAAATTATAATTGTATACTAAAGATACAAATTGTAAAATATAAATTTCAAGATAATATATACAGTGGGTGAAATTCAAACATTGTGAGAGAATGTGTGTGCGCCGTTCAATAATCAAATCATTATTCTAAATATACCAATCTATCGAACGATATAAGCGTTCATAGCTATATTCATCTTCATGACTTTTGCATCTGGACAAGAATATATTGGACATCAATATTTTGGAAACAAATTGCTGAAATTAATCTTCATAACTCACATTTGCGTGAATTGAATGTATTCCTATTCTGAATTTGTGAAATACTTCAACAGGAAGCTGCACCTCTCATCGTCAACCTCACTAATTTAGGAGTCTACCACATAATTACAATCTTAAGTTATACTTTCTCAGGTATTTACAAGGACTTTGGTTGACACCTTTCTACACTGAAAAAAAAAAACAGTAAATACCTGGCATCATTTATTCCAGGATTTCTTCCGTTTTAAAACCGGATATATTGAGGTTAAGTAGTGATTTTACGGTCACCAATCCGTAAAAAGTTAATAAAGTAAGGTAAAATTACGGTCACCTGTATTTTTACTGAAATGCGGCTGAGAACAGTATATTTTACGGAGAATTTCCGATTGTAGTTAAGTTTTTTTTTAACAGTATACAGACTCTCGAGC
>NC_090735.1:39525416-39532916 GCF_036898095.1 Palaemon carinicauda | reverse complement strand
TGAAATCACGTGTGCTTGTGATATATGTTCATTTAAAATAACCACGTGTTACAAACTCACGATTCAGCTATCATGGTCGAGATAGGTTTATTTCAAGTCTATGAACAGATTCCTAAATTCGATAGGAATATGTACGGAGATTTGTCATAAACTTTTATTCTCTCTTGATAGCTCACTCGGTAGAGTCACTGTAGGCATAGTTTCAAGCCGCACAGGTGGGGGTTCGAATCTCCACCCGGCCAGAAGCTGTTACCATAAAATGAATTCCAAGTGGATATATATTCCCAGATAGAATTCGGTATTAAATGCCGTTCGTGGGTGATATTTACATTGATTGAAATCACGTGTGCTTGTGATATATGTTCATTTAAAATAACCACGTGTTACAAACTCACGATTCAGCTATCATGGTCGAGATAGGTTTATTTCAAGTCTATGAACAGATTCCTAAATTCGATAGGAATATGTACGGAGATTTGTCATAAACTTTTATTCTCTCTTGATAGCTCACTCGGTAGAGTCACTGTAGGCATAGTTTCAAGCCGCACAGGTGGGGGTTCGAATCTCCACCCGGCCAGAAGCTGTTACCATAAAATGAATTCCAAGTGGATATATATTCCCAGATAGAATTCGGTATTAAATGCCGTTCGTGGGTGATATTTACATTGATTGAAATCACGTGTGCTTGTGATATATGTTCATTTAAAATAACCACGTGTTACAAACTCACGATTCAGCTATCATGGTCGAGATAGGTTTATTTCAAGTCTATGAACAGATTCCTAAATTCGATAGGAATATGTACGGAGATTTGTCATAAACTTTTATTCTCTCTTGATAGCTCACTCGGTAGAGTCACTGTAGGCATAGTTTCAAGCCGCACAGGTGGGGGTTCGAATCTCCACCCGGCCAGAAGCTGTTACCATAAAATGAATTCCAAGTGGATATATATTCCCAGATAGAATTCGGTATTAAATGCCGTTCGTGGGTGATATTTATATATATACATATATATATATATATATATATATATATATATATATATATATATGTATATATATATCTGGTTGAAAATATGTTTACATATTTATTAGTATGTTTTTGTGAATAAATAATTGCATTAACTAGCTTCTCCTTAGATTTACTACCGAAAAAAATGTATTGGCATAAATATTGGAATAATTACAGTCATGATTTTATTGAGTTTATTTCTAATACAATATTTAGTCGACTGTAAGACGACTCTCTATTTACTCATTTGTCCACGTGTGAAAAGAAAAAGAGTAAAGAAAATAGAACAAATAAATGCCTTAAAAAGATAAAAAATTGGTCTTCCCTCTGAAGATATTATGAACAAATTTCGTTATTGGTGAATGTCTCCTGCAAGGAGTTCTATTAATTCGCGGAAAAAAGTGATTTGGAAACCTATTGCAAACTATGAAAAATAAATCCTTGTATAGTTTTCTTAACCCATATCCATTTCGTTCAACTTTTTCCTTGTTATGAGTCCCATATGCTTAGATTTTCACCCATGATTATTTATCGCTATAGACTGTTTTGCATATGATTTTAACTCAAATTCAAAACTATTGGTTTTATATTAAATGACCTAAGGAAATACATAGAGTATATCATTCTGAAGATTCACCTTATATATATATATATATATATATATATATATATATATATATATATATATATATATATATATATATATAAATTTCTACCTCATACCTGGAATCGAACGCTAGCCCCTTTTAATGAAAGGCCATGTCGAAACCAACCATGTCACGAGAGCCAATAAAAGAAATTGGAACCTGACCGCTACCAGCTGTCCGAGGATTTACCTGGCGAGACATCAGTCTCTTACCAGCGAGTTTTACCCAATTTCCCGGGCCACCACGTGACACAATTGGTAGTAATTCATTTAAATTACCCCTAATGAGTCAATATGGATTAATATCAACACAACATCGTGTTCAAATAGAAATAAATTTCTATCTCATACCTGGAATCGAACGCTAGCCCCTTCTAATGAAAGGCCAGGTCGAAACCAACCATGTCACGAGAGCCCATAAAAGAAATTGGAACCTGACCGCTACCAGCTGTCCGAGGATTTACCTGGCGAGACATCAGTCTCTTACCAGCGAGTTTTACCCAATTTCCTGGGCCACCACGTGACACAATTGGTAGTAATTCATTCAAATTACCCCTAATGAGTCAATATGGATTAATATCAACACAACATCGTGTTCAAATAGAAATAAATTTCTACCTCATACCTGGAATCGAACGCTAGCCCCTTCTAATGAAAGGCCAGGTCGAAACCAACCATGTCACGAGAGCCCATAAAAGAAATTGGAACCTGTCCGCTACCAGCTGTCCGAGGATTTACCTGGCGAGACATCAGTCTCTTACCAGCGAGTTTTACCCAATTTCACGGGCCACCACGTGACACAATTGGTAGTAATTCATTCAAATTACCCCTAATGAGTCAATATGGATTAATATCAACACAACATCGTGTTCAAATAGAAATAAATTTCTACCTCATACCTGGAATCGAACGCTAGCCCCTTCTAATTGTGTCACGAGGTGGCCCGGGAAATTAGGTAAAACTCGCTGGTAAGAGACTGATATCTCGCCAGGTAAATCCTCGGACAGCTGGTAGCGGTTAGGTTCCAATTTCTTTTATGGGCTCTCGTGACATGGTTGGTTTCGACCTGGCCTTTCATTAGAAGGGGCTAGCGTTCGATTCCAGGTATGAGGTAGAAATTTATTTCTATTTGAACACGATGTTGTGTTGATATTAATCCATACATATATATATATATATATATATATATATATATATATATATATATATATATATATATATATATATATATTTGTGTGTGTGTGTGTGTGTCTGTGTTTGTAGCTGAGCGGATAACTGATTAATTAATTGGCAGTAGATTCTTTGAATAGTTTAACAAATCCTACAAGTGGCTTTAACATTCGTATTAGGCAAACAAATAACTATTGTATTAACATAAAGGTTAAAGAAACCCTAACGGCTTTGGTTATGCAAATAGTTATCGTCTCGTTTCCATTACACAACATACCATTCTTGCCATTAGGAAATAAAAGGGTAAGACTTGAAAAATACTGCTCAAAGGTTTAAAGGTCACTCATGAATGGCAAAGGAAGTCACAGCGATAATGCCCTAGAGACTGACCTTATATACATGTGATCAGCGCCCGAGGCCCCTCTCCATCAAGCTAGGACCAGGGAGGGCCAGATAATGACCGATGATGACTCAGCAGGTAGACCTATCGGTTCGCCAAATCCACCCATCCTTGGCTCACAAGGACCGTGAGGTTACAGACACTACAAGAAACTATCAATCTTGAGCGAGACTCTAACCTCAGTGCGGCAGATCACCTGTGTTGGAATGAATATTTATCTGCCGAAATGAATTCTAAGATCAATACAAGTTGTGTTAAGTAAGCTCGCATCAGTAATGAAAATGGCAAAGGTTAAGTAACATAAGAGCCATGCAAACAAAAGCGAACGTTTCTCAACAATATTATCACCTCGTCCCAATCATTATTTACAGGCAGAAGGGACCGGGGACGCTTTCTCCAATTTCTTAGTGTATCCCTAAGTTATTGGCATCGTTATCTCGGTCCTCATGATAATGAACAGCATCCCCTCTCGGGTTTCTCCTCTCTGCAGTTCGTTAAAAACGTGGCCTGCCTCAGTAACAATGGCCAAAATGTCATTAAAAACGCGTCCTTATCTTGGATCGCTTACGTTGGCCAAAATGTCACTTACAAGGAAGAGGGAATGCTATTCACAAAATCTTTTTTTTTTTATATAACAATTTTATGTCCTTCAAGTATGGACATGAATTTATCACCCGTTTTAAGTTATTTTTTGTAATATACGTTTCTACAGTATACTTATATATATGTAATATTTGATTCTTATCAAATATTTTATTTTCTCGTAAATTTTATGGAAATATCATTAACTGAAAAATGATTGCAAAAATCTGTCATACTCCTATGGAGCAAATTTTTATATGACCACATTTGAAAATTATATAATGTTCTAAGTCCTTCCTATGAATAGATTTAAATCTAACCTCGGGATTATAACATTCAATTAATGACTGGAGGGGAGAATGGGTATTCTTATTTCACTGTTGAATAGGGACATCCATTCGGTAGCTAATTCCCTTATGGTTTCTTTCATTTAATCCTTATTGAATTAATTAATTGTCATTGAGGGTACATTATGCATGAATGCATGTGATGGAACAGTAGATAATCATTGTATAAAAGAATAGAATAATATCATTTAAGCTGAAAAAATTTTTTTTCTCTTCGTTTATCAATTTTTCTAACGACCATTTCAAATGTTGGGTTAAATTTTTATTAGTTCTATATTAATGCAAGTCAGCAATAATATATCCCTGAAAAGATAAAAAATAGTATTGTTATTTACTCAAAAGAATTTAACCTAAATTTAATATGAAAAACACGTCTAAATGTGCAAATTTTATCATATATATATATATATATATATATATATATATATATATATATATATATATATATATATATATATATGTATATATATATATATATATATATATATATATATATATATATATATATATATATATATATATATATATATATATAGTTCGTATTATAATGACAGTCTTCACAAAGTACTTTGACATAAAGCTATCTTTCTGTCTTTAAAAAGAATAAATACCCAGTTTTTCATATCTTCTCCATCCGACCTATTTACTGAGGAGATTTTCTTCCTAAAATAAACATTAGCCTTTAGATAGTTAAGAAAATTTTCTTCCGAGAATACATAAAGATTCAGACAAATATTTTTTTTTCTTTTTCAACTCTTGATTCCCAATGTTCTTAAAGGAGCATTCAACATCATAGACATTAAAATTTTAAAATCCTTATTTTTATATTCACGATATATTAAATATTGGTGATTTAAAGAGAAGTTTTGTGACTTTAAATAAAGTAAATTACTTAATATTTGAAGAGGCTATTCATACCTAACTAGTCATGGATTTTTATAAGCAGGCATAGGCAAGCACTATGATTTCCATATATTACTGATAATTACATATATATGTTATGGATAAATCACATTGACTTCATGTGATATATATCCATTATTTTCATCTAACTTTAAGATAAAGTAATAAAATGATTACTATACATACAAGAACAAAGAAATCGTATTAGACAGCAGAACAGTCAACCAGAAGTTTGAACATATATCTCTCCCAGTACTATGTAAATGAGCGATATCATTTACCTTTTACTTTTGCTGGTTTCATTCATGATGCTACCGTAATAGAGCGAAGTGAGGTAAATAAATGTTCCTTTAGAGGTTATATCTGCGAATAAAACATGGTTGTAATATTTGTCTATCATCATCGATGAACAATTTATTATGTTAAAATACTTGGAACTATCATACCGTAGTTCAAATGTTGGCTAAAAGTAAATGAATTTATTGTATGGAATAAAACAATTTGGATTTTATTGATCTTTAGTTTTCATGGTATGGTGGATTAAATAGTTTTAAAGCAAGATTAAAAAGAAGTAATAACTTTAATGATAGGCCATTTTCATTTGTGCAAGAAAAATTACCCAGCTTGTATATACATAAGCTGAAATTATAATGGAGTTCTTCACGTTATTGTTACGACTTTATAATTCTTGTGTTGAATTTCACCAATAATCTAGATTATTAACTCATAAAAAATAATATTAAAAAAAAAAACAGACAGAACCTAAAGAAAATCCCAAAGAAAATTAGGTTCCCTGTTCTTTCTCAAACTTCCGTCATAAAGTTATCTCTATTCTTTTGACGATGAAGACAAACTATCAGATTATGACGCATAAGGTTTTATTTGTCAATAAACTTGGCTTTTAGGCTCAAATTCTGTCACTGATGGTCAATTTCTGCCAATTACTAAGTGCATATATAAAAGGCAATTTTCGATCTTCATTTAATGTTGGTTTAAAATATGTTATAATCTCAACCAATCTTAAATGTTCTGATTTTATAGCCTCTACTGAAATGAAATGATTGATAATTTTTTGTTCAGTTAACATAACTTGAGTAAAACTTAGTTTGTATACTATAAATGTACTTAATAATAATTCCAGTCATATTAACGAAGAAAAAATATATACTCTTGATTGATTCTCTTCAAAATTGGTATGCGAAGTTATAAACTTTTATAAGAATTTTCTAAGGAAAGTTTCTCTTCATTCATCCATTGATTAACATGAATATTTAAACACATTTAAGATATATAATTTAAAAGGAATTCCGTTAACCAAATATGACAGGCATATTAGATATATGTTTAACCACTACTTATAAAAATTAAACAAATAATTAATAGGAAAATATGATTTATATGTGGTTTATCTTTTGAGAACGAGGCTACATAATATCCTTTCTTTCCTCCACTCTCCGTCATAAATATGCTATCATTACCTAGAAGATTCTGAAAATATTTGATGTTCGCATATGACATAAAAGATCATGTCCCCCAATAAAACATGGTTCTGGGATCGTCTCTTAGCACTGATGGTAAATTTTTCATGATCAGTGAGGACATTCATTGACGAATGAATCATTATTTTTTTCAATACTGATAAGGAGAATACTTAGAATACGTTCCTTACAGTACAGATACCCCAGTACAGAAAGTCGCTATGTCAGACTTTCGCAAAAAATACAGTATATCCATTATTGAGCTGAACACGTGAAATACGCTTCACATAGTACATATGCTCATATGCAAAAAGTCACCGTGTCAGATTTTATTAGGTGAAAAATATATTATTGAGTTTGAACA
Source organism: Palaemon carinicauda (assembly GCF_036898095.1). Classification (NCBI taxonomy): domain Eukaryota; kingdom Metazoa; phylum Arthropoda; class Malacostraca; order Decapoda; family Palaemonidae; genus Palaemon; species Palaemon carinicauda. The sequence goes on along the minus strand of NC_090735.1, from coordinate 39,526,015 downwards.
CTCGGAATACGCTCCATACAGTACAGATGCCCCACTACAGAAAGTCACTGTGACAATATTTCAGAAAAGAAAAATCGATTACTGAGCTGAACACTTGGAATACTCCCCAGTACAGTACAGATGCTACTGTACAGAAAGTCAATATGTCACAATATTTTTAAAAGAATCCATTATTGAGGTGAACACGTGGAATACTCATAAGTACAGTACAGATGCTCCAGTACAAAAACTCACTGTCACAATATTTTCTAAAAAATCCATTATTGAGGTGAACACTTGGAATACTTTCCAGCACAGTACAGATGCTCAAGTACAGAAAGTCACTATTTCACAATATTTACAAAAATCCGTTATTGAGGTGAACACGTGGAATACTCTTAAGTACAGTACAAATGTTCCAGCACAGAAAGTCGCCATGTCACATTTTCTCAGAAAAAATCCATTACTAAAAATGTAACAATTGAAATACGCTCTAGTACAGTACATATGTTCCATTACAGAGAGTCAGTATGCCACACTATCTCAGAAAAAAAGATCCATTATTCGTATATTGTTTGTCATGGGAGAGTATTTACATTTTCTACCGTTCTTCTTCTTTC
>NC_090735.1:39512916-39517916 GCF_036898095.1 Palaemon carinicauda | reverse complement strand
TTGTGCTCTTGGAAGTTATAATTATCCTATATGTCTTCTATTCAAAAGATATTTTACCGTGTTAAGCACGGTACTCTTTTGATTTCTTGAAAAATTCGAGGAGTTTTTTTTCAATTTCTCTCTCTCTCTCTCTCTCTCTCTCTCTCTCTCTCTCTCTCTCTCTCTCTCTCTCTCTCTCTCTCTCTCTCTCTCTCTCTCTCTCTCTCTTACACACGCACATACACCTTCCAAAATAAATTTTATCAAATATCATAACCTTTTTTGGAGACTACTGTCACATGAATGAGTGAGAATTAAGTGTCGAAACGAATCACAAAGCTTTTATAATCATAGTTAACAAGGACATTCATCAAAAAGAAAAAAAAAATAAGGATACAAGGAGTTGAGATTATGGGAAGGATATTCGATTTTTGTTCTTAAAAGATGAAATGAAAGGTTTTTGGGATCTACATTCGAGTTTTCCATATATCAAATATCTCTAGAAAAAAAATTCTCTCTTCTTAGAAAACAAATAATACTTATGAAAGAGGATGATTGAAACTGATATTTAGGTTTTTCAATTTACAAAAAGGTTTTCGAGCTATAGAAGGGGATATTTATAATATGGTTGTGAAGTTATAGGTGGATTTGTTTTTTCATCTATGAAATATATTCAAAATTTCAGAAACCGGACTCGTATGGCTAGAAAAAAATCATTATATAACTAATACTTCTATTGTCCTTCGATGCAAGAATTTTTAATAAAATTGTTTTTAAATATACATACCAATATAACAGCAAGGTAATTCTGAAGTTTCTTGAGGCGATGAGAAAATGATTTAAGGATAAGATGCAAGTGACAAGGTACACTTTATAGAAGATTGAAATCTATAATTGGGCTTACGAATAGCTAACAACGTATTTGCTGCGGATATGAATATATTTGGGGTAAATTGGCTTTGATTTCAGAATATTGGGATCTGCTCTTTATATTTTTGTAATACCTATTATCTGCATTCTACATATAATTGTCATAACTTAGAGCCTAATATTCAGAAGAAAAATTGTATTATTAGAATTATGAAGGTTTCATCCACTAAAAAAAAAAAAAAAAAAAAAAAAAAAAAAACATGAAAGTATGTTAAAATATTCACATACTTGGAATTTGAATATAATCTGAGTGTTTCTACTTTTTGTCAAAAGATGGCAGCACACGTCCCTAGTTCCTTTCATGTGATTGATTCTATCCAATTAAAACGGATGATAGATTTATAATTATGTAGAAATATATGGCAGGTATGAATTATATTCAGTTCCAATTAAGTATGCTATTTTGGCTATTCTACACCAAAATGACGTCATGGAAGGTTCTAGAAGGCAAGGATTAAAGAGCTCTACATTCTGTTTCTTTTCATCCCAATAGATGGCCTTAGCAGTAGAGTACCAAATTGCTAATTAACCCCATCATCCACTCGTTATAATTTTTATTGCTGATTTCTGTTGCTATTTGGGCACAAAATTCCTATAATACAAACGCACCTGAACTTGATGTTCCTCGTTGTCTGACCACAATCCAGTTTTTAGGAAATTACAAACTTTACAATAAATGGCATAGAGATATTTCCTCAGCATACAATCGTTAGTTCAATTACATTTGGGGGTAAGGGTGGGTCGCCAGAGATGCCACATGTACTAAAATCGGTGAAACAATCGAGTAATTACAGTTATTAGATCTAATTTTCAATTAAATTTTTATGAAACCAAAAGACAATTGACATGTTTCATGGTATGCCATTTATTGTTAGTAAAAACTACGGAGAATAATAACATTGTTATTTTTCGAAAGGCATAATATCACGGATCCCCCCCAAGCTCCCTCGCTTACATCGTAACGAGTTTTACTTTAACGCCAATAGATGGCCTCAGAGGCACCTTATCCCAACTAATATAGTCAATTATTTGAGGACCACGTGGGTCAAAAAAGTGTGTGAGGAAGGTAGAGGTTAGAAAATTGGTTGTTGGTAAATTGTTCATCGATCGTTTCCTAATTAGGAATGAAATTTTTTATCAGAAAATTATGTGTATTTTTCATATGCTATCGGAAACAACCTGTGTTTACTTATAAAAGTGTTTAGTATTTCCTTTCTTCATCAGAACACATGGATGGCAAGTCATTTTCTCGTACAATTGACCAACGTAACAATCATCAGCATAGTTAATGTTGACGTGACGAGTTTGGGACAGCGCTTCCAAATAGAGTTTCCTTGAATAGAGAATATCATTATTCATTACAGATTCAAATCATTTAAGGAGTAATAGTTATGTACCAAAAGGTACATTAAGCTATTAAAGATATATGATAATTATTTGTCAACATTTATTTTTATTCGCACAAATACTGATCGTGATGTTGAAGGTGTATTTTGAAGTGAAGGAAATATAATCATATATGATTATAATGTCTCCGAGATTAATGAGAATATTAACAAATTTATGCTCTATACAAATTTTTTTTTTTTTAAATCATTACCAATAAATCACGAGAAAAGATTTTCTATTTTTTTTTCTCATTTTTACATTTTTGGTTCGATGGAAAGGTTAAAATTTTATTTCAAGTTGTTGGATGTCAAGAAAGGTTAGTCGAGATTTTTTTTCAAAGTATTAAAAGGGTTTTTCAAATAAGTTACAAATACTCCATAATCGATAGGGAATGGGAAAAAAGGTTAGGCTGGTTTAAACTATCAAATGTTTATACTTATTTCTGTCTGTCATAGGTTGGAGTCCTTGTCCAGGCAGAAATATTTATTATTATAGAAATTTCCCTAAGCGTTTGAGATCCCAAGACAGAGTGAATTCGATATTAAGCTAGTATTCGTAATTCATTTGAGAAATTTATATATAACGATTATATAAATATATATACATATACATATACATATACATATATATTATATATATATATATATATATATATATATATAATATATATATATATATATATATATATATATATATATATATATATACTACTGAATATGTATCACAAACAATTGTGATTTTAAACCCGTGTGAATATCAACCAAAATGACATTTGATATTGATTTCTACTGGAAATTCACTTATAACAAATGCCTTTGGCTGTGCAAGGATTCGAACCTATTCCCTGAGCCGAAACAATTCCTGCATGGACGACTTTACCAACAGTGATATCAAGGGAGTTATAATTTCACCTCAAGTCCACTATACATATACCTGTCGAATTCAGAAATCTATTCCTAGACTCGAAATCAACCCATCAGACACCCCACCGTCACATCCTTTTCAAACTTTGGCTCCGCGGCCGAAAAAACGCTCCTACGCCCTAAAGAACTATTTTGAAGTATCTCATATAACGGAGGGAGAGAGGAGAGAGAGAGAGAGAGAGAGAGGAGAGAGAGAGAGAGAGAGGAGAGAGAGAGAGAGAGAGAGAGCCTATTTTTCTCCGATTACGTAACATCTCCCGTTCCAGGTATAGATTTTTGTCCTGTGTCAAACCAGCCAAGTATTAAAACCCAATTTGTTACCCTGGAGAGGATCCATTTCGGATTTTCTCTTTCCTCTTTCTCTGTTTCCTAACTTCCGTCTTTACTCCCTTTGAATTTGGTTGAATCATTTGTTTTGCTAACAATTAATTCTTACTTTAAGGTTATATATACACAATTATATTTTAGAATGACATTAAACGCTTTTCTCTTAGAAATGATTTGTAGGAGCTTGAATAATGAATAATTATTATTCAGCATTACGAGTGACTGGTATCGAGGATTGGGGGGAGGTTAGGTGATAGGATTGAAGAAAGGGTAAACTTATTAATAAGAAATAAATGTAATCTAACATATTTTGAACATCACACACATGATAGAATTACTAATCATTAAATAACTAATATAAATAATTGTAAAATGTAATTGATAAATCAAGCTTACGGTTCTTTGAATAATTCCACTGTAGTCATATGGCAATAGTAGTTATTAATGTAAGTATAAAAAAGATCATTATTATATCGAGTTTTGATTAAAATATAGAATACAGAGCTAACACTTTATGTTGTCACACTTTTTTTTTTCTTTTTTTTTTGGGGGGGGGGAGGGGTTGTGTCTACGAATAGTTTCATTAGGTTGAGGTTGATTAAGTATAAATAATGTCTTTCGTCTCATATATATATATATATATATATATATATATATAATATATATATATATATATATATATATATATACATACATATATATATATATATATATATATATATATATATATATATATATATATATATATATATATATACATATATATATATATATATATATATATATATATATATATATATATATATATGTTTTTTTTTCTTTTTAATTCATCATATCAGTATTCAGTACAAAAGTTTTAGTAATCTTTATTAAATCATATTCAACGAATATTCAGGAATATCATCTTAAATATAAAGACATTTCGATTATTATATCTTCTCCATGTATAGGTTCCCATAAAACATTCCTTATGCTAAAGATTCCTTTATTTTTAAGATTAATAGGTCATGAAAAACAGTATCTATGGAATTTTCTGAGCATCACAATTAATTTATAATCGAAGAGCGAAGAAATAATCGTTATGGATGAAGTGAAATATAAAATTGACATTCCCAAATATCAGTTATCAAAAGTTCTATAATGTGAAAAAAATATTAACAGAAAAATTAGGTATTCCGTTTTTATAGTATTTTTTCAGCCAATGAATTCAAATTTGAATAAAGAAATATATAAAAAGTGATCGTCACTCAATTCATGCATTTGCAATTTATAAAACATACGAAAGTGACATTTTCAGATACAGTGACACAAAACCTCAATCCTAACGAAAAATAATGGAAATTACCTGAGGCCATTCACTTGTACATGGATTTTAGAATGAAAAGACAAGATTTTTTATTGCATATATGAAAGAATAAATGATCACTTGCTCTGTACAGCAATTAAAGCGAA
>NC_090735.1:39500416-39507916 GCF_036898095.1 Palaemon carinicauda | reverse complement strand
CTCGCTATGGAAAATTAAGGTATAAACAGAGGCTGCATCCTTTCGGATCCTCTATTCCTTATCTACGGGATTTAGTTGTGGAAAGATCGTCCTGCCTTCGAGCATGCAATTGCATTAATGGAAGTCAGCCCTTTCCTTTGCGAGAAACGGCAATAGCATGTTGCCAGATAGGATGTTTATGTCTTATTCATTTCTGATTCTTCGGAGTTAGGGATTTTTTTTCTCGATATAATTGGTTTCTTAAGGACTATTTGATTCTTCATATAACGAAATACTGTGTAGAAATATAGAAATAGTAGAGTAACTGTCAATTAATTTTTGTTTCTTAATTCAAGAATGCGTTCTTGTTCAGCAGAAATAACATAGCTACCAGATCCATGTTTAATTTAATTCATGATCTAACGCTTACCATGTATTTTTATTTCATTTCAAATTTCTATGTAATATTATCCAGAAGTGTTCTTATATCTCTTATTTTTTCAAAATAAAAAGTCCTTTATTTGATATTGTTGATTCCAACAACATTGCATCACTAGCAAAAATATCGACCATAAAAAAGTATATTATTGCATTGATTGATATGATGCATATTGGTTCAGGATCCTATACTGTAGTTAATTAACCAATACAATGTCGACTTTTTATATACTTTATACTTTTCCCTTTGCATAGAACGCAGTAAGTTATAGAATATACCTATATTTGTTTTCTTTCCTACTCTGTTAATGATATCTTTAGGGATATTTACTTAGTTGTTTGCCTCATCCCTTTATTGACTGTTCGGTAGAATGGAGGATATCTGTTTACGTGCAATGTTTACTTTCTCGTTTTCACGGGAATCGTAATACCTACGTCAAATAACATTGAAACTATTATGCCATACAAGATACAGAGAGGGGAGAGGGTATTTGCAGGGGTAAGGAGGTTTGGGTAAAAATGTGTAGTTCCTGCCCATTGGGTCGAGAACTCCTCGTGACGTCATGGGACAGTCGATTTGCTATAGTGCATTTTGCAGGAAAATTAAAGTCTACGGGAATTACACTTACATTTATGCGGGTATTCCAGCTGACGTCACTCAGAGGCGGGCTACAAAAACCTAGTTCCCTCTCTGTATCTTAATAATATATATGGATTCTCTATATATTTTGCTCTCAACCAGTAGACGATTTTCTTTCATTTAGCTCACTCTCGTCGGATATTAAACCATAGACAAAATGTCACATTTCTAGTAACATGCGTAAAGAATTGTTGAAGGGAATTGAAATGATTCAGACTAAATGTACAGTCGGAATAACAAAACTCACAAATCAATCCTTACAAATCTCTCTCTCTCTCTCTCTCTCTCTCTCTCTCTCTCTGCATCTGTTTGACGAGAGAGAGAGAGAGAGAGAGAGAGAGAGAGAGAGAGAGAGAGAGAGAGAGAGAGAGAGAGTCCCGGAACAAGAAAGTTTGAACATGAGAAATAACACAAATATTATTCTTCCTTTCCTCCAACTTCATTATTTCCAAGGTTTTCTCTTAAAACAGGAATTGTTCGCCTGCAGAACCGATTATACTGTATCTGTCTCTCTGAGTGGGAAGAAATGAGGAGAGAGAGAGAGAGAGAGAGAGAGAGAGAGAGAGAGAGAGAGAGATTACGGAATTAAAAGAGGATGAAATTCATAAGAACATGATAATGAAACTTATATTAAACAGATTAAAACTTGCAGCAAATGTTTTTGTGTTGAACAGGCTGACATAAGTCTTTTGAAAGTTTATATGTGAAATATATGTTTTAATGTCATTAATATTTTTAAAGTATTTTATTTCAATTGTTCATTACTTCTCATATCGTTTGTTTATTTCCTTATTTCCTTTCCTCGCCGGGCAGGAGCTTGGGCTTATAGCATCTTGCTCTTCCAACTAGGAAGTAATAATAATAATAATAATAATAATAATAATAATAATAATAATAATAATAATAATAATAATCGAAGGTTTACGAGAAAATCTTTTACGAAAAACGGATAGTATTGAAGGGAACATTGTATTGGTCCCCAAATGTTATTATTGTTAATTTTAGTGATTGTTAAACCTTGGAATCCTATGAAAATAGAAATATAATTAAGAAATGTTTATAGACAGACAAAGCTTAAGATAAATCTATCTTTGAAACGATGAAAATATTGGTACAGATGCTGTTATAGTACGTACCAGAAAAGGAATATATAATTGCAATGTTTTTCCCGAAAAAAGAGTAAAGAATATTATCAAATTAACATAAGATACAACATGAACGATTTTCTAATTAGCGTTGCTCATTGATAGTATAGACAAGAGGCTCCAAACTTCGGGTACATGTACCCTTAGTTGTACTTTTTTTATTCTTCAGGAGTACATTGGATCTGAGAGAATAACCAGTACTACGCAATACATGATGTAATTAGCATTTTGATTGAATAACAGAATTATATTACAATATCAATTTCATTGTCTCTCTTATCCACACTGCTAAACATTTGTGATAAAAACCGGTAAATGCCTGGCAAAATCTATTCCAGGATTTTTACCGTTTTAAAAAACTGATATATTGACGTTAAGGAGTTATATCACGGTCACCAATCCGTGAAAGATAAGAACAAAGTAAGGTAAAATTACGGTCGCCTGTATTTTACTGAAATACGGCTAATAACATTATATTATTACGAATTTCCGATTAAAATTACGGTTTATTCAACAGTGCATCCTAAATTCTAGGGGTGCACAGAAATCTAAAAACTATACCAAAGAGGTACAGAACAAAAACGTTGGGAAACCCTGGTATAGATTCTAAAAGAATCATAAACTCTATGAAAAGAGAAATTGCAATTGTATCGTACGTGTAATATACCAGTAAAAGCGCTCCCAATTTATCGAGGGTTGTGGTGGCCGATGCGGTAACGTCTCTGAATGGTGAATACTAGACTGGGGCTCAAGTCCTGCTCAAACTCGTAAGTTTCTTTGGTCGCTGCAACCTCACCATCCTTCTGAGCTAAAGATGGGGGGTTTTGGGGAGCCTATAGGTCTATCTGTTGAGTCATCAGCAGCCATTAACTGGCCGTCTTTGGTTTAGAGGGGGCTTGGGCAATGATCATATGTCTATATGGTCACTCTGGGACATTGTCCTGCTTGATAGAGCAATGTCACTGTCCCTCGACCCTCCCATTTATGAGAGGCCTTTAAAACCTTTAAAAAACAGTAGAAAAGTGATGATTCGTATCTTTTTTTCCTTATCTCGACTGTCCCTCGGGTCCACGTCCTCGCACGCCAGCAATTTCATTAATGGAAGACAGTGATTTCAGTGGGAGGTACCAGCTATAAGGAGTGTGATAACAGGTGGTTTATCTTTTCCTTATCTCGGTGATTTCAAATCCTTAGGTGATTTGTTATCGCTTTGTACCAATAATGAATGCACAGAAATGTTTATGCAAAGACATAATCGGACACGCAAAGAAACTTTAAAAGGTATAAGTACAATTGTCTCACACACACATACATACATACAAATACAATATATATATATATATATATATATATATATATATATATATATATATATATATATATATACATATATATATATATATATATATATATATATATATATATATATATATATATATATATATATATAACATACACCAAACGACAAATTTACTATGCAAATCGAATCCAACACAAATAAACCAAATCTATGGTTAGGTTAAAATAAAATATCTTACGTTTGCATAAATATCAAAACACGAAGGATATGTATTTAAATTTAGTATCTAATGAACACAGTTAACATAAAATTCTTTTAGAATTCTTCGGTATGAAAAGCATTCCAGACGATATAAATAACATGCCACGCCCGAGAATAAGGATAACGTCTGCTGAAAGAATGATTGCGAAGACCTCCAAATGACATGACAACACGCTCCATCAGAGCAACGGAATTCATCACTTCAACAAATGCAAACCTGACAGCACAAAAGATTTATAGATCGATCCTGCCATTGCAGATAAAGAGTGCAACCATTAAAATGTCTTCGAGAGGGAAATGCGTTGGACGATGGAATTCGTAAGGGATTATTATTATTATTATTATTATTATTATTATTATTATTATTATTATTATTACTTGCTAAGCTATAATCCTAGTTGGAAAAGCTGGATGCTATAAGTCCAAGGGCTACTACAGGTTAAATAACTCAGTGAGGATAGGAAAAAAGGAAAGAAATAAACTGCAATAGTAGTAATGAACAATATGAAATATTTTAAGAACCGTAACAACATTACAACAGATCTTTCATATTTAAACTATAAAATCTTAAAAAAAAAAAAAAAGCAAGAGGAAGAGAAATGAAATAGAGAAACGCTCTAGTGTCACCTCAAGTAAGAGAACTCTACCCCAAGACATTGGAAGTTGAAACGATAACGGGATATCTAATGAGACGCGTTGCATTGCACGATGACGTACATAACTTAAACAATGGCGCGGGTTGCTTCCAATTGATTCGCCGGTTGAGGAGATAACGGAAGGGAGGCCATTGGCAAATATAACGTAATTTTCACGTACCTTAGTTGGATGTATGTAAATTCTTAAATCATTTTACAATTCAAGTGAGTTTAATGGCACAGCACTACTGTATACTGCTGAGGCCATTTTTAGGTAGTAAATAGTGTACCTCGTATATCACACCCGCTCGTTCTCTGTAACGATATTTCTGTTATATATATATATATATATATATATATATATATATATATATATATATATATATATGTATATATATATATATATATATATATATATATATATACATATATATATATATATATATATATATATAAATATATATATATATATATATATATATATATATATATATATATATATATATATATATATATATATATATATATATATACATATATTGTCGTTATTGCTCTCCTCTCGCACTGATAACCTCTTTATGCCTGTATTTTCCTGCATCATTGTGTTTGAATTTTCGTGCAGTTCTTGACTGGAACGGGTTGTATATATACTCATGCTCCGTCAAAATAAAGTTAATTGCATTCGACTCGTCTCTCAATTACAACCAAACGGCTCACTTGCACAACCGTAAATACATCTGATTTATGTTTAAATAATACAATTATGTCTGGGACTTTCAAGATTGTATTTGAAATTTCTATTGAAATGCAGTTGTATATCATCCATATTCAATGAGGTGTTTTCTTTTTATGGTTAATAAGCAGACATCCAGTGTTTGCTTTAAGAGTACCATCTATAAAGGTATGGGATAGACTATTACTGTTTTTCATTTAACACTTAATAAAATAGTACTCGTTTTACATTTTCACCTCTCGGGGTGGTATTGTTTTAGCATAGACTCTTTGTCAGTTTTTTCGTCTATTTCTATTTATGTTTTTCTGTGTCTGTTCAACTGTTTCTGTATCGGTTTCTTTGTTTCTGTATCTGTTTGACTATCTCAGTATTTGTTTTCTGTATGTCGGCTCATCTGTTTGTTTTTATGTTTCTATATTTGTTTGTTTTTCTGTCTGTTTATGTGTTTCCGTAACTGTTTGTCTGCTTTTGTATCTGTTCTTTATGTCTCTGTATTCATTTGTATTTTAATATGTTTGTCTGCTTCTCTATCTCTTCTTTATGTCTGTATATTCATCTGTTTTAAATGTTTGTCTGCCACTGAATCTGTTTTTCTGTCTGTCAGTTCATGTGTTTCTGTAACTGTTTTTTCTCTTTGTTCATCTATTTTCTTTATCTGTTTGTCTGTTTCTGTATCTGTTTGTTTGTCTGTCTGTTCATATATTTCTGCTTCTGTCTGGCTGTTTCTGTATCTGTTTTTCGCTCTAGCTGTTTCTATATTTGTGTGAAGACTTATACAAAACTTTTAACAAATAGAGAAGTGACTATCTACAAGTGACCAGATTAGGGACAGATATAAATGCAGCTTTTGGGGAAGAGAGACTTCAATGGAGAGGTGTTGCTCAGCTCTTTGCAGAGGTTAAAATCATTATTAACATTTTACAATGTCTACATAGATTATTATAACTCCCCTATTTTATCTTATTGTCTATGTTTGTTATATGAAGTATATGCGTAGAACACAATTCCAGGATATTAAAGATAATCTCTTGAGCAACTATAACACTAGGTACGGACGATTGCAAATTTCAAAATGGTACTAAACAGTGTATATTAAAATCCCTGGTGGTAACGTCCTCGCCTGAAGATTGCCAGACTTAGGTTCGAGTCCCGCTCAAAGTCATTCGTTCCTTTGGTTGCTGCAACCTCACCATCCTTGAGACCTAAGAATATATCAAGTTTATTAAAATCGGACCATCCATAGCAGAGTTATAACACTTTTAAAGTTCCTCTACCCAAGAATCCATATTTGACGTGTTATCCATAAGAGGTTAAAAGCGGTTTCTAGGGTGAGATAAGAATGACAATATTTTCTGTTAACATTCTATTGGATGTGAAATACCTGAAAATCAAGTCTCACATCATTTCTGTGATGTTTAGCATTTAGTCAGTCTTGGTAAATGCCCTTTTTTTCATAATCGGTAAGATTTGACCTTTGGACCTCTAGTGACGTTATTGATTACATAACTGATCATTCATAATATCATTTTATGGTAGAACAATAACAAACCTACAAGATTATATCAAGTTTATTCAAATTGGTCAATCCAAACGAAAGTTATGGAGCTTGAAAGTTCCTTATCTCGAAAGCTCAGATTTGGCGCGTCGTTCGGAAGGGGTTAAAAAACGGTATCTGGGACATAGTGGGAATGAGAATATTTTCTGTTAACATCCTTTATTTTATTGCCAGGACCCTTGACTACCAGAAAACACCCATTAAGTATAGTTTTGGAGGGGGTGCATGTGGACCCCCTGTAGCCCACCGACTATTAATATACAAATTTAATTAGATACACAAAGCATAAAAGGAAATAAAGAACCAATACTTCCATTCACTTGAATGTAAGCAAGCAAAACCTACCGTGAATATCCGGTGCGTTTACATCCTCCGTTTGCTTGTAGGCCTTAAATCTCCATTTGGCTGATGGCCAACTGCAAACCCTTCAGGAAGGGAGATAGAGGGGTCGGGGTGGGGATTGTCCAGGGAGGCTTGTGGGGGAGGGGGGTGTCATAGCAACATGATTTACAGCTGTCATTCGCTATTGATTCGAAGCATTTCTCCCTTTAAGATCAGCAGGCAACTTGTCAACAAATATACTCAACTTGCCAACAAATACACACAAGTTGCTAACAAATACGCTCAACTAGCCAAACAATTATCTCAATTTGACAACAAATACACTCAGCTGGCCAACAAATAAACTCTACTTTCCACCAAATATACCCAATTTGCCAATGAATACACATAACTTGCTAACAAATACACTCAACTTGCCAAAATGTACACTCAACTTGCCAACAAGTACACTCAACTTTCCATCAAATACACC
>NC_090735.1:39480416-39482916 GCF_036898095.1 Palaemon carinicauda | reverse complement strand
ATAGAGTGTACAATTATGATAAACAATACAACTGTCTTCAAATTTATTTGAGGAGAACAGGATTTTTTAACCAAAGTTGAAAAAGTCATTAAGCTTATATGCGTCAATTTGCAATTCATCAACCATTTCATATAGATATCTAAGATAATTTCATTTTGTTTTATTTTTAGCTGCTCCTAAGAACCATTAAACTCGTTTTCAGGATGATTAAAACACAATACAAAATCTCTCTTGTCTATTGTAAGCATAGATATTATCAAGGACCTGTCCGATAAACTATTTGCTATACTATGTATCATAATAGAATCATAATAGAATTTAATCTATCTATTACCCAAGGGGCATCATCCATATACGCTGTAATAATTTCCTGTCCTGATTATCCCCCTACGCTTTATGGGAACAGATATAGCAGAAAATTTTTACTCATTTGTTTTCTATAATAGAAATTATTGAGGATTTGTGCAAGAATATGTTATGATAAAGCTGTTATTAACGCCATTCAAGTTAAACATTAATATTAAAGGGTTTAAAGGTCGCTCTTGAATGTTACAGACAAGGGATATTGGCAATGCCATATAGACAGAACAATGCCCTAGATATAAACCACAAATACATATAATTAGCTTACAAGCCTCCTCTCCACCCAAGTTAGGACCTGGGAGTGCCATGCAATGGCTGCTGATTACTCATCAGGTAGACCTATAGGCTCCCCGAAATCCACTATCCCTAGCCCACAAGAAATGGGGAGGTTGCAGCCACAGCAAGAATCTAATGAGTTTGAAGGAGACTTGATCTCCCATCCAGCAGATCTACAGGCAGGAACGTTTCCAATAGGCTAATACAAATCTCAAAGGATATATTGTAAAATTATAAATGAATGCAAATATCCACATTAAAATTTCTTAAAGTATTAGCATTAACAGATAACAATAGCAGCCAACGTATTTTACCGTGCCCTTGACCGCGTTACATGGATATATAAAAACAAACGCAAAGATTAAATTAACAGGTGTCATAATATAGCCTGTTATTATTGGCTTAAAATTACAATAAAAATGGTAAACTTTTTTATCAATACTAGAGGAGTACTCAGTAGAGCGCAGACCTCCACCGTGGCAGCCTATTTCTCGACCTTTTGCTTGACCTTGTCCTTTGACCTTTACGTGTATTAATTGCAGTGGATTTTCATGCACTCAAATATGAACCAAGTTTGAAGTATCTGGGGACAAGAATGTCCAGACTTATTTTCTGATTACGTGATATGGACGTTTTGCTCGCCCGTGACTTTGACCTTTGACCTTCCAAAATTTATTCATATCCAGCTCTTTACATATCAGTTTAAAATCCCTGCAAGTTTCATTACTTTACGATAAAAATTGTGGCCGTATGGTTGATGACTGAAATTTGACCTTTTGCTTGACCTTGATGACCTTGACCTTGGACTCGACATTGACCTTTGACCTTAACCTGTATTAATTGGCGTGGACTTTCATGCACTCAAATAGGGCAGTAGGAAATTCCAAGTACTGCGGTGTGATGCAAGGCTTTAGGGAGGAAATTTCTGCATTGCGATAGACTTCCTATAATAAATTCTAAATGACATTTATAGGTGGACATTTTTACGAAAATTTTGGCAAGAAGTTTCACTGGATTGGACGTGTTCATTAAAGGTGACGCATATTATGAGGGGACGCTTAGGTAAAGTGGATCCTGCATTAAATGACTCTTCAATATTTTCTTCAATGAATTATTATGTCACCTTTTAAAAATATTGGTTATTGGAAATGGCAATACTATTTCTGTGAATGACAATATTAGTTTTTTTGATGAATAATCAGGTCAATCTCTGAAAAAAAAAATATCTCGATAGAAAAATTTTTCTTTAATGAATTAATATGGCGTATTTCAAAATATTGGTTTCTGAAAATGGCAGTATTATTTATGCAAATGCGAATATTATTTTTTAGAGGTATTATTGGAAGTAATTGCTGCATCAATGGCGCTAATTTTGTAATAAAAATTTTCCATTGTACTTATTACTTTTTTCTCTTCATTGGTATAATCCGCCAGTAAAAAGGACAGGGAAATATTTTCACGAGGAAGGTGATGGAGACCATATCGTTCACAATTCTTCTTTAATATATCACTAAATATACCTTTTTAATAAATAATCACGCAACTTCTAAATAATTGTAGATATAAATAATTTTCTTTGACGAATTACAATGTCATATTTCAAAAATGTTGGTTGCTGTAAAAGGCAATACTATTTCTGTATATAAATATAACAAGGTTATATTTCTTTAAGGATGAATAATCTTTTCGAGGAAAGATGTATGATTAATACACAAAGTCATTTATACCAAAAGAAAGAAAAAAAAATTGGAAATAATAATGTACAAGGTAACATTCAGACTTTACAAAATGGTTACCAGTTTCCTAAGTGGTAATATTAATAATCAGGATGCTTCAAATTACCTGTAGTACTACGTAGTCT
>NC_090735.1:39465915-39474916 GCF_036898095.1 Palaemon carinicauda | reverse complement strand
ATCGTTATGAATTAGGTGGTATGTGACTTAGTTAAAAAAAATAAGCTATCGGCGTTAATTGTACTTCAATTGCCAGCCCTTGCAATATATGTCGTTTCAATAGCCAATATTTTTCTAGGGACCATTGACTGGATGGTGAGTAATGTTAATACAATTTTTTTACTTCTATTCAAATTGGAATCATAAAATCACGACTATTCGTTTCCATTTGTTTTCTGACATTTATATAGAGAAGTTAATTATTTTTTTAGCTAAAAATATTTATACCCTTTCACTAATGTTTCAGCTGGTCGTAGATTAGATCATGTGCTTTCTCATATGTTAGCATTTATTATTATTATTATTATTATTATTATTATTATTATTATTATTATTATTATTATTAACTAAGCTATAACCCTAGTTGAAAAAGCAAGATGTTATAAGCCCAAGGGATCCAATATGAAAAAATAGCACAGAGAGGAAAAGAAATAAGGAAATAAATAAACGATATTAGAAAAAAACGAACAATTGATAAAATATTCTAAAAACAGGAACAACACCAAAACAGATATTTTATATATAAACCATAAAAATACTTATGTCAGCCTATTCAACATAAAAACATTTGCTGCAAGTTTGAACTTTAGAAGTTTTACCGATTGAACTACCCGATTAGAAAGATCATTCTACATCTTGGTGAGAGCTGGAATAAATCTTCTAGAATACTGTGTAATATTGAACCTCATGATGGAGAAGGCCTGCCTGTTAGAATTAAATCTAAATATCATTTAAAGCACAGTATAGGAATCTATTGTATACACATCAAACAATACTTTGAAAATGCCGAGGTTTTGTGTTGGTGTTATTTTGAATCATCTTTTGTAAATTAGATTAAAATATTCAAATGACAATTATTCCTTTCTAAGTCATACTTTAATGTTTCACAAGCAATGCTTCTTTATTGAATTTATGGACATCTTCATTACATGCATGGTATTGAAGTTTGCCCACTTCATTTGCGTAATTACACGTTCCATACCTAATCATTTTTGCCTTCATACGTCCTAGATATTCAAAGTTCATATTAATCTAATATTCCATAGTCTTTAGCAAACTCATATTGACAAAGCATGCATAAATGTGATTAAATATTCATTGCAAATGTATTGGCATTTGAATATTAATGTGACAATCAAAGGGTGATATATCAATTTCATTAGAAAGCTATTAAACGATTGAAGTAAATTGTTGAAAGTGATTAATAATTGACTGTGGTTGCGCATAAACAGTATATGTTGTATCAATCAGATGGATTTGTGTCTGCACGGGCTTTTTGTTTTGCTTGCAAATGTTTTTGGAGCTAAACGACCTGTTAACTAGTTTTACTCAAATTAATGAACATTTATAAGATTGTAAGGTTCAATTTGAATTATATTTATGCATATATATATATATATATATATATGTGTGTGTGTATATATATATATATATATATATATACGAATAATAGTACCAGGGTTATGATATACATCTTTATTGCTTAGCTTTCGGAAAATCTGTTTCCATCATCAGAGCCTAAAATAGGATACATTATATAAGTTAAAACATAGTATGATAAATATTTAAAACAGAAAATTTAAAATGAACTTACAAAAACTTTATGAAATAAAATAAGAAATTAATATAAGAAACTATATATATATATATATATATATGTATATATATATATATATATATATATAAATATATATATATATATATATACAGTGAGCCCTCGTTTATCGCGGTAGATAGGTTCCAGACCCGACCGCGATAGGTGAAAATCCGCGAAGTAGTGACACCATATTTATGTATTTATTTAACATTTATATTCAGACTTTTAAAACCTTCCCTTTTACGTAGTACTGTTAACAAACTACCTTTTAATGTACAGAACACTTAATGCATGTACTACAGTACCCTAAACTAAAACAGGCACAAATATTAAAGGCGATTTTATATCATGCGTTTCCTAAACACGCCAAAAAGCAGGATAAAAAATGGCAACCAATGTTTTGTTTACATTTATCTCTGATCATAATGAAGAAACAAACGCATTTACACATCTGTGTATAGGTTAGTTTTTGCATCGATTATATTGATTATTCAGTACAGTATGTTGATTTTGTTATTACCAATGTTTTACTTAATTTTTCTTAGGACTTCCAAATGAAATGTTTTTCTTTATGACGCCGCCTGAAACGGCGGCGTCATAAAGTACGCTCAGTAAACAACCACGCTCAGTAAACAAACGAAGGCATTTAGCGCGCATGATGAAAGTGATAAATAATGATATTACAGTAAAAGCTTTTAGAAAATATGTTATTACAAATATTATTTACCGTATCTATATAAAATCATACAGTACATACGTAGCAAAGCAAGAAAACAATTTACGAGAGAGAGAGAGAGAGAGAGAGAGAGAGAGAGAGAGAGAGAGAGAGAGAGAGAGAGAGAGAGAGAGTTGTTTTACGTACGTAAATGTAAATTTTAAACAAAAAAATATGATAGGTTATAACATGTATATTCAGATATTTAAAACCTTCCCTTTAACTTAATGCATACTAAACTAAAACAGGCACAAATATTAAAATGTTAGAATATTAAAGTAAAAAATAAAGATTGTTACTGTACTTACCACGAAAGAAGTTGAAGAAAAACTTGAATGATGATGGCGATGAATTTGTTGCACAGTAGAAATGATGATGATGAAGCTGATGATGTCTTCTACTGTGCAGCCAATGATAGTATTTTACGTCTCTTCAGACGGAGGTGTCTTTTCCTGGGACACCTCTTCAACTTCTTCCTGGGACACTTCTTCAATTTCTTCCGAAGGTGTAGTAGCAGGAGGAACTGGCTCTTTTTTGCGAGGCTGGAAGAACATTGTGATCGGAAGTTGCTGCCGCTGCTTCTTTTTTCGCTCGAAGAGCATCCTGTTGGGAGTCATGTCATCATCGATCTTGTTGCAGAATTGCATAGACCGAACCATATCCTCGTCCCACTCTTGCGACATTTCTTTCAACTCCTTCGCATGTTTGCAGAACTTGGCAAGCCGTTCTAATGTTAAGCCCGTTTCTTCGACATTTTCTTGGGTCTCTTCCTGCGTTTCACTGTCTTCTTCACTGGCCGATTTCGTCAGGTCTTCTAGGTCTGCGTCAGTTAGCGGCTGGGAATGGCAGTCCAACAACTCGTTGACGTCTTCAGTCGTCATGTCGCCAAACCCGTCACCTCCAATTATCGGAGCCAACTGCACAGATTTGCGTAATGCAGAGGGTTGAATTTCAGACGGTGTAAATCCCTCGTCGTTGTAAACAATCTGGGGTCACAACTTCTTCCAGCTCGCATTAACGGTTACAGGTTTCATTTCTTGCAGTGCTTTCTGAATGTTCTGCAGGCACGTGGCTATTGTTTACTTCCGCCAGTACGCCATCAAATTGAAATTTTCATCTTCATCTTCTTAGGCAGCATCCACACACGCAACGAGGTCCGCCAAGGTATTCTTAGTGTAGAGGGCCTTGAATGCCCTGATAACCCCCTGGTCCATCGGTTGATTTAATGACGTGGTGTTGGGTGGCAGGAACTCAACCTGAATGCCCTCATGCGACAGGTCAGTTGCGTGTCCACCAGCGTTATCCATAAGGAGAAGGATCTTAAATGGCAAGTCCTTCTCTAAGAGATATTTACTGACTTGCGGGATAAAACACTGGTAGAACCAGTTGGAGGTCAGCATCTTCGTAATCCATGCTTTTTGATTATGCATCCAGTACACTGGAAGGAGATTCTTATTATTATTTTTCAAAGCGCGAGGATTTTTCGACTTGTAAATAAGCCCCGGCTTTAGCAAAAATCCAGCAGCATTACCACACATCACGAGGGTTACGCGATCTTTGAACGCTTTAAAGCCAGGGGCTTTGGTTTCATCTTTAAACAGGAAAGTTCGCGATGCCATTCTCTTCCAAAACAAGCCGGTCTCATCCATATTAAACACTTGTTCCGGCTTGTATCCACCTTCAACGATAATGTTCTTGAACGTCTCGTTCGCGTAAGTTTCAGCAGCGGCAGTGTCAGCGGAAGCAGCCTCGCCATGCAGGGAAACGCTTTTCAGGCCGAAGCGTTTCTGAAACTTCGTGAACCATCCTTTGCTGGCGGAAAAAACGTTGTTTCTGAGGCTGAGAATCAGTGGATGTCCCTGGTTGAGGTTCATCTACATCATCTAATTCAGCATGGTCGCCATCGTCGTCTTGAGGTTCCTTTGCCGCAAAATCTCATACAAGCTCAAAGCCTTGGTTCGGATGGTGTTCGTATCCAAGGCTATGTTCTTCTTCCGGCAGTCGGCAATACAGACTGCTAAAGCACCTTCCATGCGTACAATCGTTTTATTACGCGCGTGGTAACGACTCGCTTCGCTGATCTGCTAAAGGTGATGGTAGCCGTCTTTCTAATGTTCGTTTCTTCCTTCTTGATGTAGCGAACGGTGGATTCCTTCACTCCAAAATGGTGGGCTGCGGCCGAGTAACTTCTGCCTTCTTTTAACATATTAAGAAGCGTCACCTTCTCAGCAATCGTCATCATATTTCGGTGGCGTTTAGGCTCACTAGCAGCCTTAGTAGAAGCAGAACGCTTGGGAGCCATTGTACAGTAGGGGTTAAACAGAGAGTTCAACAAAAAGTTCAACTTAAAACAGTCACGCACAGCACAGATTAAAGTTCACAATAATGTAGCAGCATCTACACGGCGAGAGAGCGGCATACAAAGTGGCCGCGAAAAGATGCTGGAGGTTGGAGAAGCAATCAAAACACCAATCACAGGCTAGATTACAAAACTTGGGTTCTGATTCCTCATCTATCAGCGCTTGAACCAATCACAATCCGTCTTATATGCTACGTAGTAGTTACCAATTCAAATACAAGGTACCCTACGTATACAGCTTTACGTACGCTATTTTACGCTTGTTTTGTTGTAGGATATGTACGCTTATTCGAGATGTGATTTTTGCAACAAAGAATATTATTGGATGCAGTATTACGTACGTATACATACAAATGATTCATGGAAAAGATGCACATCCATTACATTTGTAGTACAGTAGTAGCCATCAGCAGCCTTATATCATTCTAATACGGTATGACTGCATCTGATTTGCGTTTCATGTTCGATTTAATTTTACTACATACTGTATACTGAATTATCGTATGATCACATTCTCTTTTCGTGTTTATTTCTTTCTGTACTGAATTATATGTCATATGTAATGCAATGAACCATCAGTAAGAGCAGATATTACTAATTACAGTATTAATGGAATTACAGGTAACGAAATATCGTATTTGGGGTCTTCATATATCGCGGTATTTTCGAAATTTCCGGAAAATCCGCAATATGTTTATATATATGGGTTATGAAAAAAATCCGCGAAGTGGTGAATCCGCGATGGTCGAACCGCAAAGTAGCGAGGGCTCACTTATATATATATATATATATTCAAATAAGCCATATATATTTTTGATACATTAATGTCTGGATTCTCTTAACGACCTCGGGAACAGAGCCCCAGGCGAAATCACACAAAGACAAGATCTTGTGACCGGCCGGGAATCGAACCCTGGTTGGCAAGCTTGTATAAACAGTGACTAAACCACTTGGCCACGAAGAAAGATAAAAGTCAATGACAATTTTTTTGTACTTATACCTGTCGAATTCAGGTGTTTTGTACTTAGAATAGAAATCAAAATTTATCATATATATATATATATATATATATATATATATATATATATATATATATATATATATATATACATATATATATACATATATATGTGTGTACATATATATAGATTTATATATATATATATATATATATATATATATATATATATATATATATATATGTATGTGTGTGTGTGTGTGTATATACAGTATATATATATATATATATATATATATATATATATATATATATATATATATATATAGTTTTTTTTACAAAATATTGTCTCTTAGTTTTTGAGATGTCCTTGATTTAACCTCACAATCTTTATAGATAAATCTACCAAATCAAATATTTTATTGTTTTCATATCTACTGGTGATTCTAATATAAGATATACATATCTTTTTAGAAGTAAAGACTACGTAGTACTACCAGGTAATTTAAAGCATGCTGATTACCAATATTATCACATAGGAAACTGGTAACCATTTTGTAAAGTCAGAATGTTACATTCTACATTATTATTTCCATTTTTTTTCTTTCTTTTGGTATGAATGACTTTCTATATTAATCCTACATCTTTCCTCGAACAGATTATACATCCTTAAAAAAATCTAACCTTGTTATTTTCATTTACAGAAATAGTACTGCTTTTTACAGCAACCAATATTTTGAGATATGAAATTGTAATTCCTTAAAGAAAATTACTTATATCTACAATTATTTAGAAGTTGCGTGACTATTTATCAAAAAGGAATATTTAGTGATATATTAAAGAAGAATTGTGAATGATATGGTCTCCATCACCTTCCTCGTGAAAATATTTCCCTGTCCCTTTTACTGGCGGATTATACCAATGAAGAGAAAAAGATAATAAGTACAGTAGAAAAATTTGATTACAAAATTAACGCCATTGATGCAGCAATTACTTCCAATAATACCTCTAAAAAATAATATTCGCATTTGCATAAATAATACTGCCATTTTCAGAAACCAATATTTTTGAAATACGACATATTAATTCATTAAAGAAAAATAATTCTATTGAGATATTTTTTTCAGAGAATGGCGTGATTATTCATTAATAAAACTAATATTATCATTCACAGAAATAATATTGCCATTTCCAATAACCAATATTTTTAAAAGGCGACATAATAATTCATAAAAGAGAATATTGAAGAGTCGTTTAATTCAGGATCCACTTTACCTAAGCGTCCCCTCATAATATGCGTCACCTTTAATGGACACTTTCATTGCAGTGAAACTTCTTGCAAAAATTTTCGTAAAAATGAGCACCTATAAATGTCATTTAGAATTTATTATAGGAAGTCTATCGCAACGCAGAAATTTCCTCCCTGAAGTCTTGCATCACACCGCAGTACTTGGAATTTCCTACTTCCCTTAAAAGCAAATTATGTTAAATTACCTTTATTACCACCGCCAACGAAGTTGGAAGGAGGGTATATTTTAGCCCCGGTTTGTATGTGTGTGTGTGTGTTTGTTTGTGAACAGTTTCATGGCCACAATTTTAACTATAGAGTAATGAAACTTGTAGGGATTAATTTCTATGTTGAAAGATGGAAACGATTAAATTTTAGAAGGTCAAGGCCAAAGGTCAAGGTCTAGGCAAGCAAAATGTCCAGTTCACGTAATCAGCCATAAATTTGGACATCGTTGTCACAGAGACTTCAAACAAGGTTCATATTTGAGTGTATGAAAGTCTACGCCAATTAATACAGGTTAAGGTCAAAGGTCAAGGTCAAGTCCAAGGTCAAGGTCATCAGGGTCAAGCAAAAGGTCAAATTCCGTCCATCAACCATACGGCCACAATTTTAATCGTAAAGTAATGAAACTTCCAGGGATTTTAAACTGATATATAAAGAGCTAGACATGAATAAATTTTGGAAGGTCAAAGGTCAAAGTCACGGCCGAGCAAATCGTCCATATCACGTAATCAGCAATAAGTCTGCAAATTCTTGTCCCAGAGACTTCAAACTTGGTTCATATTTGAGTGCATGAAAATCCACTGCAATTAATACACGTAAAGGTCAAAGGACAAGGTCAAGCAAAAGGTCGAGAAATAGGCTGCCACGGTGGAAGTCGACGCTGTACTGAGTACTGCTCTAGTATAGATAAAGAAATTACCCTTTTTACTGTAACTTTAAGCCAATAACAACAGGCTATATTGTGACACCTGTTAATTTAATCTTTGCTTTTGTTTTTATTTATCCATGTAAAGAGGTCAAGGGCACAGTAAAATACGTTGGCTGCTATTGCTATCTATTACTGCTAATACTTTTAAGAAATTTTAATGCGGATGTGTGCATTCGTTTATTATTTTACAATATATCCTTTGAGGGTTGTATTAGCCTATTGGAAACGTCCCTGCCTTGAGATCTGCTGGATGGGAGATCAAGTCTCCCTCAAACTCATTAGATTCTTGCTGTGTCTGCAACCTTCACATTTCTTGTGAGCTAATGATGGTGGATTTCGGGGAGCCTATTGGTCTACCTAACTTGGATGGAGAGGAAGCTTGTGAGCTGATTATATTTATTTGTGGTTAATATCTAGGGCATTGTCCTGTCTGTGTGGTATTACCACTGTCCCTTGTCTCTGACATTCATGAGCAGCCTTTAAACCTTTTAATATTGGTTTTTAACTCGAATAGCGTTAATAACACTTTCCTGCACAAATCCTCAATAATTTCTATTAAGGAAAATAAGTGAGTAAAATTTTCTGCTAAATCTGTTCCCATAAAGCGTAGGGAGATAATCAGGACAGGAAATATATTACAGCGTATATGGATGAGGCCCCTTGGATAATAGAGAGATTAAATTCTATTATGATTCTATTATGATACATAATATAGCAAGTAGTGTATCGGACAGGTCCTTGATAATATCTATGCTTACAGTGGACAAGACAGATTTTGTATTGTGTTTTATCTTCCTAAAAGCGAGTTTAATGGTTCTTATGAACAGCTAAAAAAAAATTAAAATTAGATTATCTTAGATATCTATATGAAATGGTTGATGAATTGCAAATTGACGCATATAAGCTTAATGACATTTTCAACTTTGGTTTGAAAATTCTATTCTCCTCAAGTAAATTTGAAGACAGTTGTATTGTTTATCATAATTGTACACTATATAATTCAAACTATAATAAAGATCGTTGATATAAGAAAGAGGATGATGCAACATACTCATGATTCACTCCAAAAATAAATAAAATCACTAAATCAAAGTTTTGTGTATATTAGCAC
>NC_090735.1:39458415-39460915 GCF_036898095.1 Palaemon carinicauda | reverse complement strand
TTACTTTTTAAAAGTAGGACGATTTCACATCGTTTATTTCATTTTATATGTATGGGAAATTCCAATCTTTTTTACTTTTTAAAAGTAGGATACTTTGAAACGTTTCTTACATTTTAAGAGTAGGAGAATTTCTAATCGTTTCTTACTTTTTAAAGTAAGAGAATTTCGAATCATTTACTACTTATCAAAAGTAGGAGAATTATGAATAGTTTCTTACTTTTTTTTTTTTAAAAAGGAAAATTTCGAATCATTTGATACTTTATAAAAGTAGGAGAGTTTCGAATTTATTTTTATTTTATTACTGTTTTATAGCATATAGGAAAATAAAAAATTATAAAGAAATTTAGTTGGTATTAACCTCTAAATAAGATATTATCATGGTTAAAGTTATTTTTAGAGTTGAAAGCACTTCGATGTCAAATCTTCGTTATTCATTCATATGTCAAGATAGAGAAGATTAATTTACAATAAATCTTTCACTGAAAACGAAGATTATAAAACAATGAATAAAGAATTGTGATTGGAACGAGAACAATTCTTTTTATATTATTCGTAAGAAACACTTATATCAAAAGTAGCAATGCATATTCATATGCGTCATTACTGAAAAGATTTAAGGTATAATATAGCCACTTATTCTCTCTCTCTCTCTCTCTCTCTCTCTCTCTCTCTCTCTCTCTCTCTCTCTCTCTCTCTCTCTGAAATTGGTTACACACAGATATATATATATATATATATATATATATATATATATATATATATATATATATATATATATATATATATATATATATATATATATATAGAGCCACTTTCCCCCCCCCCTCTCTCTCTCTCTCTCTCTCTCTCTCTCTCTCTCTCTCTCTCTCTCTCTCTCTCTCTCTCTCTCTCTGAAATTAGTTACTTTTCGTGTGAATTGTGACATGATCATCTTCACTGGCATAACAATTCTATAAAGAAAATTACCAGCCCCAAACAACTCTAGTCTTTTAAAGAGAACAGCAATTTCGTCACCACCATCAAATAGTTGTTTTTGACAATCGGAGAGACTTGTTATTGTAAACATAATCTATATAGTGACTCTTTTTTTATTCTTGGAGAGGGATCAAGTCCCTTTAATGAAAGGACATATGTTTTTCTTCTAAAGGTAGAAAGATATACCGGATTGGTTGTAAGTCTTTTCGTCTTGCAAAAAGACATAAATTTTATAGTTCATTTTACAATATAGATATGGAATTTTTAACACCTTTAGAGTTTTTTTTTTTTATTCACAGATTGTTTTAGGAATATATAAATTCATTTATTAGTCCTTATTGATAATGGCTTTAATAAATAAATGTTAGTGAGAATCTATCCTAATATATAATAATAATAATAATAATAATAATAATAATAATAATAATAATAATAATAATATATCCATATGTATAATAATAATAATAATAATAATAATAATAATAATAATAATGATTACAACAACAACAACAACAACAACAACAACAATGATAATAATAATAATAATAATCACAATCACTTTCACAATAATAATAATAATAATAATAATAATAATAATAATAATAATGCCTGAAACCGCCAGAACCTTCTGTATTCAACGTATTGCCATAGGAATAAGAGACGTAAATGCTTAATGCTAACATTTTTTTATTTAAGAATAAAACATACACATACATACATACATATACCAAGGCAGGATCCCCAAATTTTGGGAGGTAGCCGACATCAACAAATGAAACAAAACAAAAAACGGGACCTCTACTCTCTACGTTCCCCCCAGCCTGACAAGGGACTCAACCGAGTTCAGCTGGTACTGCTAGGGTGCCACAGCCCACCCTCCCCCGTTATCCACCTTAGATGAAGCTTCATAATGCTGATTCCCCTACTGCTGCTAACTCCGCGGTGATCTAAGACACCGGAGGAAGCAGCAGCGCCTACCGGAACTGCGTCACAATCGCTCGCCATTCATTCCTATTTCTAGCACGCTCTCTTGCCTCTCTCACGTCTATCCTCCTATCACCCAGAGCTTTCTTCACACCATCCATCCACCCAAACCTTGGCCTTCCTCTTGTACTTCTCCCATCAACTCTTGCATTCATCACCTTCTTTAGCAGACAGCCATTTCCCATTCTCTCAACATGGCCAAACCACCTCAACACATTCATATCCACTCTAGCTGCTAACTCATTTCTTACACCCGTTCTCACCCTCACCACTTCGTTCCTAACCCTTTCTACTCGAGATACACCAGCCATACACCTTAGACACTTCATCTCAAACACATTTAATTTCTGTCTCTCCATCACTTTCATTCCCCACAACTCTGATCCATACATCACAGTTGGTGCAATCACTTTCTCATATAGAACTCTCTTTACATTCATGCCCAACCCTCTATTTTTTACTACACCCTTAAGTGCCCCCAACACTTTGCAACCTTCATTCACTCTCTGACGTATATCTGCTTCCACTCCACCATTTGCTG
>NC_090735.1:39418415-39445915 GCF_036898095.1 Palaemon carinicauda | reverse complement strand
AAGTTGCATTTATATCTGTCCCTAGTCTGATCACTTGTAGAGTGTCACTTCCCTATTTGTTAGAAGTTTTGTATAAGTCTTCACGCAAATATAGAAACCGATAGAGCAAAAAACAGATACAGAAACAGACAGACAGAAGCAGAAATATATGAACAGACAGACAAACAAACAGATACAGACACAGACAAACAGATAAAAAAAATAGATGAACAGAGAGAAAAAACAGATACAGAAACAAAAGAACTGCCAGACAGAAAAACAGATTCAGAAGCAGATAAACAGATTAAAATACAGATGAGTAGACAGACATAAAGAACAGATACAGAAGCAGACAAATAGTTGCAGAAACACATAGACAGACAGAAAAACAAGCAAATACAGAAACAAGAACAATCAGATGAACAAACATACAGAAAATAAATAATGAGACAGTCAAACAGATACAGGAACAAAGAAACCGATACAGACACAGTTGAACAGACACAGAAAAACATAAATAGAAATAGACGAAAAAACTGACGAAGAATCTAAGCTAAAACAATACCACCCCGAGAGGTGAAAATGTAAAACGAGTTCTATTTTATTAAGTGTTAAATGAAAAACAGTAATATTCTATTCCATACCTTTATAAATGGTACTCTTAAAGCAAACTGAATGTCTGCTTATCAACCATAAAAAGAAAATACCTTATTGAATATGGATGATATATGACTGCATTTCAATAGAAATTTCAAATACAAGTCTTGAAAGACCCAGACAGAATTGTATTATTTAAACATAATTCAGATGTATTTACTGTTGTGCAAGTGAGGCGTTAGGTTGTAATTGAGAGACGAGTCGAATGCAATTAACTTTATTTTGACGGAGCATGAGTATATATACAACCCGTTCCAGTCAAGAGCAGCACGAAAATTGAAAATTCAAACACAATGATGCAGGAGAATACAGGCATAAACAGGTTATCAGTGCTATAGGGTGAGCGATAACGATAATATATATATATATATATATATATATATATATATATATATATATATATATATATATATATATATATATATATATATGCAGAGAGAGAGAGAGAGAGAGAGGGAGAGAGAGAGAGAGAGAGAGAGAGAGAGAGAGAGAGAGAGAGAGAGAGAGAGAGAGAGAAATACCGGTACAGTGAACGAGCATGTGTGATATACGAGAGGTACATTATCTTTTACTACCCTAAAATGGGCTCAGCAGTATAGTGTTATGCCATTAAACTCACTCGAATTGTAAAATTATTTAATAATTTACATACATCCAGCTAAGGTACACGAGAATTACATTATATTTGCCAGTGGCCTCTCTTCTGTTATCTTCTTAACTGGCAAATCAGTAGGAAACAATCCACACCATTGTTTAGGCTATGTACGTCATCGTACAACGCAACGCGTCTCATTAGATATCCCATTATCGCTTTAACTTCCAATGTCTTGGGGTAGAGTTCTCTTACTTGAGGTTACACTTGAGCGTTTCTCTATTTCATTTCTCTTCCTCTTGCTTTTTTGAGTTTTTATTGTTTATATATGAAAGATCTATTGTAATGCTGTTACTTTTCTTAAGATATTTCATATTGTTCATTACTTCTCTTGTAGTTTATTTTCTTTTATTTATTTTTGAGCTCGTTCCCCTGTAGTAAACTTTGGACTTATAGCATCCAGCTTTTCCAAGTAGGATTATAGCATAGCAAGTAATAATAATAATAATAATAATAATAATAATAATAATAATAATAATAATAATAATCCCTTACGAATTCCATCGTCCAACGCATTTCCGTCTCGAAGACATTTTAATGGTTGCACTCTTTATCTCCAATGGCAGGGTCGATCTATAAATCTTGTGTGCTGTCAGGTTTGCATTTGTTGAAGTGATGAATTCCGTTGCTCTGATGGAGCGTGTTGTCATGTCATTTGGAGGTCTTCGCCATCATTCTTTCAGCAGACGTTATCCTTATTCTTGGGCGCGGCATCTTATTTATATCGTCTTGAATGCTTTTCATACCGAAGAATTCTGAAAGAATTTTATGTTAACTGTGTTCATTACATACTAAATTTAGAAACATATATCCTTCGTGTTTTGATATTTTTGCAAACGTAATATATTTTATTTTAACTAAACCATAGGTATGGTTTACTTGTGTTGGATTCGGTTTGCACAGTAAATTTGTCCTTTGGTGTATATTTATATATATATATATATATATATATATATATATATATATATATATATACATATGTGTGTGTGTGTGTGTGTGTGTGTGTGTATGTGTGTGTGTGTGGGCGCGTCTAATATATATCAAAATGCATTAACTAACTAATCCTGAATACTGTTCAGTTTACAGACAAGAAGGCTTTTTAACACGTCTATGTATCTCCAAATGGAAAAGAAAATAAATAAAACTAAAGTTGGAAACTAAGACCATTTCAGCACTCGGTAAAAGGGGTCTTACTATAACTCAAGCTCAACTGGAGCATAACAGACTCTCTAAATAGAAAATGAACATATTACCGTTATATTTATTATCTGTAAACTTGCAGTCTTGGAATTCCTTATTTATACAGGCTATTGTCTGTAATGAAGTTTATCATATACGAATGTATAAATTACTGATTATTAAAGTAAACTAGGGATATTACACACAAGTATATATATATATATATATATATATATATATATATATATATATATATATATATATATATATATATATATATACGTATATATATATATATATATATATATATATATATATATATATATGTATATATATATATATATATATATATATACATATATATATATATATATATATATATATATATATATATATATATATATATATACTGTATATATGTATATATATGTATGTATGTATGTGTGTGTGTGCGCCAATTGTACATATACCTTTCAAAGTTTCTTTGCGTGATCAATTATCTCTGTCTTTGCATGACTATTTCTGTGCATTCATAATTGGTACCAAGCGAAAACAAATGACCTAAGGATTTGAAATCACCGAGATAAGGAACAGATAAGCCACCTCTTATCACACTCCTTATAGCTGCAATCTCCCACTGAAATCACTGTCTTCCATTAATGAAATTGCTGGCGGGCAAAGACGTGGATCCGAGGGACAGTCGAGATAAGGAAAAAAAAAATGCGAGTCATCACTCTTCAGCCGTTTTCTATAGGTTTTAAAGGCCTCTCATGAATGGCTGGGTCAAGGGAAGTAACATTGCCCTATCAAGCAGGACAAAGTCCTAGAGAGTGACCATATACACATATGATCAGCGCCCAAGCCCCCTCTCAACCAAGGAGGGCCAGTTAATGGCTGCTGATGACTCAGCAGATAGACCTATAGGCTCCCCCAAACCCCCATACTTAGCTCACAAGAATGATGAGGTTACAGCGACCAAAGAAACTTACGAGTTTGAGCGGGACATGAGTCCCAGTCTGGCAGTCACCAGTCAGGAACGTTACCGCTTCCACCACCACAACCCTCGATAAATTGGGAGAGATTTTACTGGTATATTACTTGTAAGATACAATTGCAATTTCTCTTTTCATAGAGTTTGATTCTTTACCAGTGTTTCCCAACGTTTTTGTTCTGTACCCCTTTGGTATAGTTTTTAGATTTCTGTGCACCCCTGGAATTTAGGATGCACTGTTAAATAAACCGTAATTTTAATCGGAAATTCGTAATAATATACAGTTCTTAGCCGCATTTCAGTAAAATACAGGTGACCGTAATTTTACCCTACTCTGTTATCTTTCTCGGAATGGTGTCCATGATATAATTTCTTAACGCCAATATATCCGTTTTTTAAAGCGGTAAAAATCATGGAATAGATTTTGCCAGGCAATTACCGGTTTTTATCACAAGGGAAACAATGAAACTGATATTGTAATATAATTCTGTTATCCAATCCTGCATTGCGCAGTACTGGTTATTCTCTCAGATCCAATTTACCCCTGAAGAATAAAAAAAAGTACAACTGAGGGTACATGTACCCGAATTTTGGAGCCTCTGGTTTATACTATCAATGAGCAGCGCTACTTAGAAAATCGTTCATGTTGTATCTTATGTTAATTTGATAATATTCTTTACTCTTTTTTCGGGAAAAACACTGCAATTATATATACCTTTTCTGGTACGTACTATAATAGCATCCGTACCAATATTTTCATCGTTTCAAAGATAGATTTAGCTTAAGCTTTGTCTGTCTATAAACATTTCTTAATTATTCTATTTTCATAGGATTCCATGGTTTAACAATTACTAAAATTGACAATAATAAGATTTGGGGACCAATACAATGTTCCCCTCAATACTATCCTTTTTTCGTAAAAGATATTCTCGTAAACCTTCGATTATTATTATTATTATTATTATTATTATTATTATTATTACCAGCCAAACTACAACCCTAGTTGGAAGAGCAAGATGCTATAAGCCCAAGTTCCTGCAGAGAAAAATAGCCCGGTGAGGAAAGGAAATAAGGAAATAAATAAACGATATGAGAAGTAATGAACAATTGAAATAAAATACTTTAAAAATATTAACGACATTAAAACAGATATCTCATATATAAACTTTAAAAAGACTTATGTCAGCCTGTTCAACACAAAAACATTTGCTGCAAGTTTTAATCTGTTTAATATAAGTTTCATTATCCTGTTCTTATGAATTTCATCCTCTTTTAATTCCGTAATCTCTCTCTCTCTCTCTCTCTCTCTCTCTCTCTCTCTCTCTCTCTCTCTCTCTCTCCTTATTTCTTCCCACTCAGAGACACATACAGTATAATCGGTTCTGCAGGCGAACAATTCCTGCTTTAAGAGAAAACCTTGGAAATAATGAAGTTGGAGAAATGGAAGAATAATATTTGTGTTATTTCTCATGTTCAAACTTTCTTGTTCCGGGACTCTCTCTCTCTCTCTCTCTCTCTCTCTCTCTCTCTCTCTCTCTCTCTCTCTCTCTGAGAGAGAGGGAGAGAGAGATTTGTGAGGATTGGTTTGTGAGTGTTGTTATTCCGACTGTACATTTAGTCTGAATCATTTCCATTCCCTTCAACAATTCTTTACGCATGTTACTAGAAATGTGGCATTTTGTCCATGGTTTAATATCCGACGAGAGTGAGCTAAATGAAAGAAAAGCGTCTACTGGTTGAAAGCAAAATATGTAGAGAATCCATATATACTATTAAGATACAGAGAGGGAACCAGGTTTTTGTAGCCCGCCTCTGAGTGACGTCAGCTGGAATACCCACATAAATGTAAGTGTAATTCCCGTAGACTTTAATTTTCCTGCAAAATGCACTATAGCAAATCGACTGTCCCATGACGTCACGAGGAGTTCTCGACCCAATGGGCAGGAACTACACATTTTACCCAAACCTCCTTACCCATGCAAATACCTTCTCCCCTCTCTGTATCTTGTATGGCATAATAGTTTCAATGTTATTTGACGTAGGCATTACGATTCCCGTGAAAACGAGCAAGTAAACATTGCACGTAAACAGATATCCTTCATTCTACCAAACAGTCAATAAAGGGATGAGGCAAACAACTAAGTAAATATCCCTAAAGATATCATTAAAAGAGTAGGAAAGAAAACAAATATAGGTATATTCTATAACTTACTGCGTTCTGTGCAAAGAGAAAAGTATAAAGTATATAAAAAAGTAGACATTGTATTGGTTAACTACAATATAGGATCCTGAACCAATATGCATCATATCAATCAATGCAATAATATACTTTTTTATGGTCGACATTTTTGCTAGTGATGCAATGTTATTGGGATCAACAATATCAAATAAAGGACTTTTTGTTTGAAAAAATAAGAGACATAAAAACACTTCTGGATAATATTACATAGAAATTTGAAATGAAATAAAAATACATGGTAAGCGTTAGATTATGAATTGAATTAATCATGGAGCTGGTTGCTATGTTATTTCAGCTGAATAATAATGCATTCATAAATTGAGAAACAAAAATTAATTGACAGTTACTCTACTATTTCTATATTTCTACACAGTATTTCGTTATATGATGAAATGTGATGCGAAACTTACAGTATCCGTCTCATCAAGAATCAAATGGTCCTTAAGAAACCAATCATATCGAAAAAAAAATCCCTAACTCCGAAGAATCAGAAATGAATAAGACATGAACATCCTATCTGGCAACATGCTATCGCCGTGTCTTGCAAAGGAGATGGCTGACTTCCAATAATGCAATTGCATGATCGAAGGCAAGACGATCTTCCCACAACTAAATCCCATAGATAAGGAATAAAGGATCTGAAAGGATGCAGCCTCTGTTTATACCTTAATTTGCCATAGCGAGTTTTGAAGATCCTTAACGGTTGGTAAGGGACCGGATGCAAAGCTTGAGAGAAAGGAGATGAGAATGCTGAGGTGGATTATGAGAATATCACTGATTGATATTGGAAAAGGATGGAATAAGAAGAATGGCAGGCGTAGTAAAGACTACAGAGGTTATAAGAATGTCACGACTGAGTTGATTTGGGCGTGTCATGAGGATCGGTGGTGAGGAAGGAGTGAGGATGTCTTAGTAGGAACCTGTTAGGAGGAGAAGATCGAAAAGGAGGTAGAACATTAGATGGCGAGATAAGGTGAAAGATGACATAAAGAGAAGAGGTTTGTTGGAAGAAGATGCCTTTGATAGAAAGTATTGGAGAGGACGCATCAGGCAACCGATCCTTTAATGAAGGGATAACGGTGGGAAAGGAGATGCAAATGTCCAGTCTCCTTTTTCCATCGTGTATGATTATATTACACCATCTTCACTATTATTATTATTATTATTATTATTATTATTATTATTATTACAATCTAGACTAATAACCTAGTTAGCAAAACAAGATGCTATAAGCCCAGGGATTCCAACAGGGAAAAATAATTCAAGATTTTAAGAACAAATTTAATTGCGCATTGCAGTGGTGGTGTTTGATTCTAGCTTGATCTACAGGGATTTTTTTATGTGATATATTTTATTCTTTTTTTTAATAATTTCCTAACGTATTCTTAAACCCGTATACCTACTTTTTTCAGTTGGATAATTGCATGTGAGTTTTATGCTGGACTCTTCATCCTAAGTTTAGAAATCCACTTAACTATATTTTTCTAATAATCCGATATGTTTAATAACAGCCTTCGTTGTTTCACTTTATCTCTCCATCGTGTGAATTGTCATATATATAGCTACGTCGAATTCAGAGCGCAAAAAAAAAAAAAATTCTAACTATTGTGTAAACATTATTTTCATTTGATCACACTTCATTTCATGAAAATTCAAAAGAGCTTTACATTCAGGGGTCAGTTTTAGATCAGGTCAACATTTGCTTTCTGAATCAATATAATTTAAAAGCTTCTTCTTAAAAGAAATTTTGTACTCTCTCTCTCTCTCTCTCTCTCTCTCTCTCTCTCTCTCTCTCTCTCTCTCTCTCTCTCTCTCTCTCTCTCTCTCTCTCTCTCTTTTATATATATATATATATATATATATATATATATATATATATATTTATATATATATATATATATATATATATATATATATATATATATATATATATATATATATATACATATGTATATATATATATATATATATATATATATATATATATATTATATATATATAAAACGTTCAAATAAATCAATGAAACTAAATGAATTGTTGATATAATTTATCTAATTTTAATATCTTAATTTCGTTAACTTTTTCCGTTCTTTAAATACTGATTATCATATACTAACAATATTTACTTGGGTAATGATAAAACGTACATTAGTAGGGAATAGGATTTAATGCTACAGAAGACAAAACTATTGAATAATTTACAAAAATATATGAATAAAGGTTCAAATGAATCATAATTGCTGAATTAAATCATGTCGTTCTATTCAATCTATTTCAAATCCGTTGCTTGCTGTTACAAATGATTTAAACAATATAGGATTTTCTGGTTTTGATTACTTCCTCCTTTAATCTCCGATTGATAATTTTCAGTTTATTTTTTTAGGTGGGTGAATCAAATATTATTCACACACAAGAAATCAACTATTAGCCAATTTGAACGAGTTTGGCATTACCATCTTGAAACTATCCCTAGAACTCGATATAGAATCATTATGCAATCTCTAAATAATGTAAATTCGCTACATGCTAGATGAAACAAACAAATACATTATGCAAAGAGGCAGTATCTATTCCCCCCAGCATTGAAGGACGAGACGTGGTAAACATGGATGTAAACATCGCTGAAGAGGTGCTTGAAATCGGAGTAAAAAGGAAGCGGTTGGAAGGTTTACGAAATCTGCAACGAATGAGGAAAGAGAAAAGGGAAAGTAAACAGGATGTTTAATAGGAGAAAAAGAAAAGCTGTATTGTCGGAAGCATTTTTCTTCCATCCATCTCTGAAGTTTATTATTATTATTATTATTATTATTATTATTATTATTATTATTATTATTATTATTATTATTATTATTATTATTATTATTATTCTAGGTTTGATATTTGACTGTAGGCTTACATGGGTGTCTCACTTGAAAGCGTTAAAAAACAAAATGTCTTGGGGCTCTGAATCTTTTAAAAGTATTGTCCCATACCTCATGGGGGCAGACTGCAATACTATTTTAGAATTATACAAGTCCTTGATCTTTTAAAACTTAGTTATGGATGTGAAATATACTCTTAAGCCACCCCAAGCCGATTAAAGATGCTAGATTTAGTACATCATGCTGGTATTAGATTGTCCACAGGAGCGTTTAGAACTTCGCATATCACAAGTCTCCTTGTTGATGCTGGAGAATTACCTCTAGACCTTTACCGGAAGTCTTCTATTGTTCGGTATTGGTTTAGGTTGCAAAAACTCCTTAACTCTTTAGCCTTTCAGACTGCAAGCCTTGTAAGGCACACATCATACTTTGAGTTACACCCAAAATCTCCTCAACCTTATGGCTTTCGGGTGAAACAATTATTAAACAGTCTTAATATAATTAGAAGTAAGGTGTTTCCATTTAAGATATCATCAACGCCTCCATGAAAATTACCAGAGGTGTCTTTTTGTAAATATTTCATTGGAGTTAAGAAGAATATGACCTACTTAGAATCCAGGTCTCTTTTTATGGAACATGTTGTAGAACATAGGGGATCGCCTTTTATATACAGTATACTGATGGCTCCAAATCTGATGCTGGCGTTGGATTTGGAGTACATATTAATGGTTTTAATTGTAGAGGTGCACTTCGTCTAACAGCTTCCGTATTTACTGCCGAAGAGTATGGCATACTAACCGCTATTGAGAAAATAGCGTTGGAGAAGGAAGGTAATTTTACCATTTTTAGTGATGCAAGGAGTGTCCTTCAAGCTTTAGAAGTTTTTAATTCTAGTAACCCTCTAGTTTTAAAGATTTTAGAATGGCTTTTTATTTTTGGTCGGAGAGGTATAATGTTTCCATTTTGTTGGGTTCCAGCACATGTAGGTGTGTCTTGGAATGAGAAGGCAGATTTACTGGTGAAGAATGCTGCATCCAAGTGGCTACCAAGAAGGTATCCCATTCCCTGTAATGATTTCCTACCTAACATCAAGAAATTATTTTGTAATAATTGGCAACACCACTGGGATAATCTAGATAGCAATAAGGTGAGAGGTAACAAATGTCATATCTCCTTGGAGGTATAACATGATGCCCTGAAAGTGGGAGACGTCTGTTTGTCGTCTCCGCATTGGTCACGATCATTTGACACACGAATTTCTGCTGAAGGGCCAACACCAACCGTATTCCGACGACTGTTTGGTACCTTTAACAGTGAGGCCTTTGTTGACCGAATGCCCTAATTATAATAACTTAAGAGATAGATATCTGTTTGAGACTAGAGGTGAGGATGGCAGGTTCATCCTTGGCAAGATTCTTGGACATGATGTGTCCTACTCTGCGAGCGGCATTTTTAGATTTATTTCAAAAGCCAGTCTTCTGGAAACTATTTAACTTCTATAATGACATCTTAACTTTTATGGTTTTAATAGAATATTTATTTTTATCTTTTGATATAAAATAAATAATATCGGCGTCAATGACCCTGGATGTCAGGATGCCAGAAAACTTTAAATCAATTAATCAAATTATTATTATTATTATTATTATTATTGTTATTATTATTATTATTATTATTATTATTATTATTACTATTAATAATAACAATAATAATAATAATAAAAGGAGGAGATTAACGATCCCAATGAGTTAAAAACTCGACTCTTATAGTGCTGGCTCGATTAACATAAGGAAGAATTTGTTTTTTAATAAATGTTAAATAAATAAAATGAATGAAATGAAGCTTTTATCTAATATAATGAATAAACAAAAATAAACGAATCAGAAGGTAAAAAACTGTGAAATACTCTTCTTAATTTTATTAGTTTGTTACTCTTTCCTTACAGAATACTTTCATGATTGATACTTCTGGTTTGATATGTTCATTAACAAGGTTTCTTGGGATCCTTATGAATTTCGATGTTCACATGATCTACACATTTCATTTGTTGTCGGGATTTGGAAAATTAATCGAATTACTAGTATTGAAAAATATAATTCTCTTGTACACCATTAATAAAATTCTTAATAATCAAGAGTAAAGTTAATTGCAAAACAATAAACAGGTTTCTATTAAATAAGATGAACACTTTTTTTATTGAAACAAATATGCTAATATTATTGGTAATTAAAGTATTCATGATAAGGATGGTAATCATTGTTGTATTTATTACACTATGGTGGTTCATTATGCACTATTTTCTGATATATATTCCTTTAAACAAAATTCAAAGAGAGATCCTATGCTTCTCTTACTTATTATTCCACAATTAGTTAATAGTTAACTAATTAAAACACGGATCTCTATATGAATCTCATAGTTGCCTGCTATTCAAACTTTGAATATATATTTAATTATGCATTAATATCAAGAAAAGATTGTATTACTTTTTGTATTGAAAAATTTTCCTTATAATTTTACAATATAATTTTCTTTTATAATCAATGCAATAAGACATTTTCTTCTCGAAATGGGAGTCATCTAATGAGCACATATCATTTCAAAAAATTTAATAAAGTAAGAGAAAAAATTTTCGCGGCATATTTAATTTTTTTCCACCAAGGAAATGATAATAAACAAGGTGCAGATATTTGTTATGGAAATCAGTTCACGCGTACACTGGAAATGTTTTAACATATACCAAGCTACCTAAATATTGTAAACATCTGTTTATGCTTAAGATATGCAATCGTACTGTATATCCAGACGTGGTAGTGGGTTCCATAATTCAAATGCTCAACATTTGTTGGCTTCCAATATCCAAAGAAGTTTGTACTAATGTTTACAATGTACACATTGGTATTCGCTTTAATTGCTCTACAGAGCAAGTGATCATTTATTCTTTCATATAAGCAATAAAAATCTCGTCTTTTTATTCTAAAATCCTTGTACAAGTGAATGGCCTCAGGTAATTTCCATTAATTTTCGTTATGACTAAGGTTTTGTTTCACTGTATAAGAATATATCCCTTTCGTATATTTTATAAATTACAAATGCATGAATTAAGTGGCGATCACTTTGTTATTATATTTCTTTATTCAGATTTGAATTCATAGGCTGAGAAAATACTATAAAAACGGAATACCTAATTTTTCTGTTAATAATGTTTTCACATTAAAGAACTTTTGATCATTGATATTTGGGAATGTCAATTTTATATTTCACTTCATTGATAACGATTATTTCTTCGCTCTTCGATTATAAATCAATTGGGATGCTCCAAAAATTCCATAGATACTGTTTTTCATGACCTATTAATCTTACAAATAAAGGAATCTTTAGTATAAGGAATGGTTTATGGGAACCTATTCATGGAGGAAATATAATAATCGAAATGTCTTTATATTTAAGATGATATTCCTGAATATTCGTTATATATGATTTAATAAAGATTACTAAAACTTTTGTACTGAATACTGATGTGATAGATTGAAGAAAAAGAAAATATGAGACGAAAGACATTATTTGACGGTTAATCAACACCAACCTAAAGAAATTAATCCTAGACACAACCCCTCCCCCCCCCCCCCAAAAAAAAATGTGTGTCAGCATAAAGTCTTAGCTCTGTATTTTAATCCAAAACTCCATATAATAATGAACTTTTTATACTTACAGAAATAACTACTATTGTCATATGACTACAGTGGAATTAATTAAAGAATCGTAAGCTTGATTTGTCAATTACATTTTACAATTATTTACATTAATTATTTAATGATTAGTAATTCTATCATGTGTATAATGCTCTAAATATGTTAGATTACATTTATTCCTTATTAATAAGTTTACCTTTTCTTCAACCCTAACACCTAACCTCACCCCAATCCTCGTTACCAGTCATTCGTAATGCTGAATAATAATTATTCATTATTCAAGCTCCTACAAATCATTTCTAAGAGAAAAACCTTAATATCATTCTAAAATATAATTGTGTATATATAACCTTAAAGTAAGAATCAATTGTTAGCAAAACAAATGATTCAACCATATCCAAAGGAGTAAAGACGGAAGTTAGGAAACAGAGAAAGAGGAAAGAGAGAATTCGAGAGGGATCCTCTCCAAGGTAACAAATTGGGTTTTATACTTGGCTGGTTTGACACCGGACAAAATCTATACCTGGAACGGGAGATGTTACGTAATCGGAGATAGATAGGCTCTCTCTCTCTCTCTCTCTCTCTCTCTCTCTCTCTCTCTCTTCTCCGCTATATGAGATACTTGGAAATATTTCGTTAGAGGCGTTGGAGCGTTTTTCGGGCGTGGAGCCAAAGTTTGAAAAGGATGTGTCGGTGGGGTGTCTGATGGGTTGATTTCTAGTCTAGGAATAGATTCCTGAATTATACAGGTATATGTACAGTGGACTTGAGGTGAAATTGTAACTCCCTTGATATCACTGTTGATAAAGTCGTCCATGCAGGAATTGTTTCGGCTCAGAGCATGGTTTTGAATCCTTGCACAGCCAAAGGCATTTATTATAAGTGAATTTCCAGTAGAATTCGATATCAAATGCCATTGTGGTTGATATTCACATTGATTAAAATCACGATTGTTAGTGATACATATTCAGTAGTGTATATATATATATATATATATATATATATATATATATATATATATATATATATATATATATATATATATATATATATATATATATATATATAAATTTCTCAAATGAGATACGAATATTCAATATCGAATTCTCTCTGTCTTGGGATCTCAAACGCTTAGGGAAATTTCTATGATGAACAAGGATTGGAACCTATGACCGATAGAAATAGGGATAAAAATTAGACCGTTTAGACCAGCCTAACCTTTTTTCCCATTTCTATCGATTATGGGGTATTTGTAACTAATTTGAAAAACCTTTTTAATACTTTGTAAAAAAATCTCGACTAACCTTTCTTGACATCCAACAACTTAAAAAGAAAAATTTTAATCTTTCCTTCACTCCAAAATACATCTTCAACTCTATGCCCAGCACCAAATTTCTTAAAAACAACACGATCAATATTTGTGCGAATAAAAATAAAAGTTGACAAATAATTATCATATAACAGCTTATTGCAACATCCACAGTCCACTTATAAAAATTAACATTGGCTCTTCTGTTTATAGGTATACTCCGTCTCTCTTGATTCATTAGCAGAGATCATCAGCATCCCTGTTTAGTAGGTAGCCTCTCTCTCTCTCTCTCTCTCTCTCTCTCTCTCTCTCTCTCTCTCTCTGAACAATATTACAGAATCAGCTGTCTTTATATTTACGAAGACCGTGGCCGTTGCTTTAAGGGAAACCATTAATGTTATATATATATATATATATATATATATATATATATATATATATATATATATATATATATATATGTGTGTGTGTGTGTGTGTGTGTGTATATATATATATATATATATATATATATATATATATATATATATATATATATATATATATATATATATACACTTATTGGATTCTTTTAACCTATATTGAACCAAGAAACAGCTTTACATTTACTAAGAAAATTATGATAAGGTTTATTTTATAACTGATTTACACTCTGGAACGCCCTTGTTACCAAACACAAATTCGCAGGTGGATGACGCAACAGTCAGACGTTGGTGATGACACAGAAATGTGACAATTTTATTTTCTTTTATTAGATTTGTCTATGTTGATTACGTTGATTATAAAAACATCAAATTACACCATAGCCATACACCTTTCGGTATATAACTATTACTCCTTAAATTATTTGAATCTATAATGAATAATGATATTCTCCATTCAAGGAAATTCCATTTGGCAGCGCTGTCCCAAACTCGTCACGTCAATATTAACTATGCTGATGATTGTTACGTTGGTCAATTGTACAAGAAAATTACTTACTATCCATGTGTTCTGATAAAGAAAGGAAATACTAAACACTTTTATAAGTAAACACAGGTTGTTTCCGATACCATACTGATATAAAATTTCATTCCTAATTAGGGAACGATCGATGGGCAATTTACCAACAACCAATTCTCTAGCCTCTACCTTCCTCACACATTTTTTTGACCCACGTGGTCCTCAAATAATTGACTATATTAGTTGGAATAAGGTGCCTCTGAGGCCATCTATTGGCGTTAAAGTGAAACTCGTTACGATGTCGGGGAGGGAGCTTGGGGGATTCGTGATATTATGCCTTTCGAAATGTAACAATGTTATTATTCTCCGTAGTTTTTACTAATAATAAATAGCATACCATGAAACATTTTAATTGTCTATTGGTTTCATAAAGATTTAATTGAAAATTAGATCTAATAAGTGTAATTACTCGATTGTTTCACCGATTTTAGTACATGTGGCATATCTGGCGACCCCTCCTTACCCCCAAATGTAATTGAATTAACGATTGTTTGCTGAGGAAATATTTCTTCGACATTTATTTTAAAGTTTGAAATTCCCTAAGAACTGGGTTGTGGCCAGACAACAAGGAACATCAGGTTCACGTGCGTTTGTATTATAGGAATTTTGTGCCTAAATAGCAACAGAAATCAGGCAATAAAAATTATAACGAGAGGATGATGGGGATAATTAGCAATATGGTACTCTACTGCTAAGGCCATCTATTGGGGATGAAAAGAAACAAAATGTAGAGCTCTTTAATCCTTGCCTTCTAGAACCTTCCATGATGTCATTTTTGGTGTAGAGTAGCCAAAATAGCATACTTAATTGGAACTGAATACAATTTATACCTGCCACATATTTCTACAGAAGTATAAATCTATCATCCGTTTTAATTGGATAGAATCATTCACATGAATGGAACAAGGGACGTGTGCTGCCATCTTTTGACAAAAAGTAGTAACCTTCAGATTATATACAAATTTGAAGTGTGTGATTACTAGAACATACTTTCATGGTAGTTTTTTTATTCTTTTAATGCGTGAAACCTTCATAATTCCAATAATAATATTTTTCATCTGAAATTTAGGCTGTAAGTTATGATAATTATATGTAAAATACAGATAATATGTATTACAAAAATATATAAAGCAGATCCCAATATTCTAAAATCAAAACCAATTCAACCAAAGTATATTCATATCCACAGCAAAAACGTTGTTAGCTAATCATAAGCCCAATTATAGATATCAATCTTCTATAAAGTGTACCTTGTTACATGCATCTTATTCTTAAATGATTTTCTTATCGCCTCAACAAACTTCAGAATTATCGTGCTGTTATATTGCTTTGTATAGGCTACTTAAAAATAATTTTCTTAAAAATTCTCGCATCGAAGGATAATAGAAGTATTTTATCGGCAGTTATTAGTCAAATAATTATTTTTTTTTCTAGCCAAAAGAGTCAGGTTTCTGAAATTTTAAATATATTTCATAGATGAAGACACAAATCGACCGATGACTTCACATCTTATTATAAGTATCAGCTTCCATAGCTCGAAAAACGTTTTGTAAATTGAAAACCCTCAATATCAGATTCAATCATTCTCTTTCATAATTATTATTTGTTTTTCAAGAAGAGAGAATTTTTTTCCTAGAGATATTTCATATATAAAAAAAACTCTAATATAGACTCGAAAAACTTTTTTTTCTATTTTATTTTCTTAGGATAATACAAGCTTTGTGATTCGTTTTGACATTTAATTCTGATTTATTAGGGTGACAATAGTCTCCAAAAGAGAGAGAGAGAGGTAGTAAAAAATCTTTCTTGAATTTAGCAAAAAAACAAAAGAGTACCGTGCTTAACACAGTAAAATATCTTTTGAATAGAAAACTCGTATGATAATTAGGACTTCCATGAGCACGAAGAGAAAATACTGCCACTCCCTACATGGTATCAATTTAATTAATTAAATATTCTCGAAAATATTAACTGTACTCAGTGACTGTCTTCTTACTACTTTCTTCCTTCTATTGCCATTGTAATTAGACATTTTAAATTTAAAATTCACGGAAAGTATTCCATCAACTTTATTTCAACCCTACCAATAGTCGACATTCGATAGTTGAAACTTCATGTTGCGTTATTTAGTTTTACTCGTCGGTTATTCATTTGCATATTTCAAGCTATCCCTCATTCACAGTCTGTTTATTCCTTAAGAATCATTATAAAGATAATTAGCAGGAGATAATAATAGATCTCTCTTTCTCTCTCTCTCTCTCTCTCTCTCTCTCTCTCTCTCTCTCTCTCTCTCTCTCTCTCTCTCTCTCAATAAAATTTAATCTGCAGTCAGCCATAAAAGCCTTGTAAAACGATGTTTCATATCCAAATAACCAGAATAATTCTCCTACATAATAAAG
This sequence comes from Palaemon carinicauda, assembly GCF_036898095.1. Taxonomy (NCBI): domain Eukaryota; kingdom Metazoa; phylum Arthropoda; class Malacostraca; order Decapoda; family Palaemonidae; genus Palaemon; species Palaemon carinicauda. Next base: position 39,428,956 of record NC_090735.1, on the reverse strand, counting down.
AGTAAGTGTCTGGTTATATATATGTACACACACACAGGTATATATATATATATATATATATATATATATATATATATATATACATATATATATATATATATATATATATATATATATATATATATATATATATATATATATGTATACATATATATATATATATATATATATATATATATATATATATATATATATATATATATGTATATATATATATATATATATATATATATATATATATATATATATATATATATATATATATATACATACATACATATATATATATATATATATATATATATATATGTATGTATGTATATATATATATATATATATATATATATATATATATATGTATATATATATATATATATATATATATGTATATACTGTATGTATATATGTTTCCGGTCATGCTTAGCGTTATTGCCAGATGTATAACTGATCGGTCTCTCCCCGTCCCTCAGGTAGGAAGAGAAGGGGTTGCATACAATAGTAAATAAGAATTATAAACAACATTCTTAATTATGACTCAAAAAAGGATGAATAAAAACACTAGAAAGACGTCTTTCACATCTTCAAAGAACCTCCCAGATAAGTAAATAATGCGCCTTCTTCTCTGTATCATGCAAATCTCCTTCAGAGAGCCTAAACCTTCTTTGCTTCTCTCTGAGAGGAGAAGAGCCACTTATATTCAAATGTCCTCTTTTAGCTGTCAGAGGTTGAAATTTCCAGATACGTGTACGCATTAAAAAAAATGCATACTCGTACAAACGGGCAAGCAGTCACGAATGCACACAAAGCTATGTGTGTGTGTGTGTGTATACATTGTGTATATAATATTGCTAGCTAAAATACAACCTTTGTTGGAAAATCATATATATATATATATATATATATATATATATATATATATATATATATGCGCGTGTGTGTGTGTGCATGTACGTGTGTGTATTGTGTGTGTGGTAATAGAGAGAGAGAGAGAGAGAGAGAGAGAGAGAGAGAGAGAGAGAGAGAGAGAGAGAGAGAGAGAGAGAGCATGATTTATTCATTCCTTCCTTGCGTCTCAAGATGACCACAGTCATTTTCATATAACGCGCAAAAATAAGGTACAACGTTACATATTCCTCACATTATAACCATAGTTCATTTGAAAATGTATTAAAAAATTAGTCTAAATTATTCGTGAAAGATATTCTTACTCCGGTATTTATGCTATATAGAAATAGAAATTAGACAGTTATTAAATTCTCAAAGCTGACGAATGTTAACATTGTAGCCATAACTAGCAGGTATTATGAAAATTATGCTCAGCATAGAAACTGTCTTCACTAACTTATTTGCTGTACGTTTACAAACTAAAGAATTCTTTTCTCGGTAACAGGAGGTAATTCCAGTACCGAAAAATCCTAACCGATGTGGTTAGAGTTTCCCTAAATAACTTTCTAGGCAACGAAGATAGTTGTGTTTCATTTCTTATATCTTTGCAGACTTGCCAGGCCAAGTTGAAGCTGATATGACCTTATGTGAGATATGTACTCAAGAGGCGAACATGCCATATGTAATAATTCAACTAAATTTCCTCACTCTTCTTCATTATTATCACTTTTATTGCATGAACTACACAACCCCACTAGATAAAACTGATTAATATTTCGGCTAAGTGAGTACACGTCTAAAATTTGTTTTTAAGCTACTGTGTAAATAAGTTAGTCTAGGGTCGATTAAGAATTACTATTCCGATGCAAAGTATTAACGCTATTTATCCGCGTATTCTCAATTATTTCATTCACAAACCTAAGAAAATACTAATACTTTACAAGTTTCTAACTAAAGTATCATTAAACCATTATCCCGCAAAAATTACCTTTAAAAACGTAATATTGTCACTTATAATCCCACATGAATAGTTTTTTCATCATCACAAAGAAACCGGGGTTAACAAAATTATTTATCAAAAGTTATAAATCTTTTTGTACGACATATGGGATGAAAATCATCTTTTTCTTTTAATAGGAGAAAATCTTCCATGTTCCCCTGACATTTCACGCCTAGTCACATGACAGATATGTAATGAAATGTCACCAGTAGTTGTAAGTGCACAGGACAATACCCACATGGTAATGGAGTAAGTAAGATTTTGACAGCCATTTCATGGCAGAAGATTCTCTGTTATGTTCTCTGCATTGTTCAGTTTCCTCAATACGAAATAAAAATCCTTTTTATCTTGTGACTATTTAACTTTCTCTTTCCTTTCGGTCGAAGTATTTTGTATATTAAGTCTTCAGGTCATTTTATTCGTTCTAGTGATATAAATTCAATATAAAAAAAACCTCCATTTAACATAAAAGTTTCTCTTATATTTTAGTTTCCTTATTCATAAATGTATTTTTATCTAATTATAATGTTAGGATACACACAGGTAACTGAATGTAGTAAAAAAAACATATGATGATTGTTGCATATATATGCGTTTTGTTCTTGATAATGTTTTTTAAGCATATTAGAATTATCATGATTACAAGGAGATATACAATATATTAGTTTTTTGATAAAGGGTTAAGATTATTTATAGTTTTCCATTTTAAGGTAAAAGAAACCTGCAATTATTAGTTTGAATAGCAATATAAACCTTCATATCAATAGCTTTTTTTCATTTTTTTTTTCACGTAATAACCGAAATATAGCTCTGTAAAAAAATAGATAATCACTGTAATGATAACAAAATCATTTTTATCAAAAATATAATTTAATTTTCTTTTTATATAGGAATGGCACAACAACGCGTTTCTTTTTATGCTACAAAAAAGGAAGCCTAAAGCTTCTGTCATAAGCAAAATAGTTATAATTGTATTTGATGTTAACATGTCATAGATTAAAATGTCGAGTTTTTTAACCATCAAAATCCACGATGCTAATATAAATAAGAAGTTCTTATTATCAATAAACAAAACGTGAGATATATATCACCGAGAGAGTCTGTCACCATAAATTTATTCTGACATTTTCATTTATCAAAGGTTTTTTTATTATATATATATATACATATATATATATATATATATATATGTATATATATATATATATATATATTTATATATATACATATATATATATATATATATATATATATATATATATATATATATATATATATGTATATATAGAGCAAATTTATACATATATATATATATATATATATATATATATATATATATATATATATACATATATATGCATATATATATACATATATATATATATATATATATATATATATATATGTATATATATATATATATATATATATATATATATATATATATTTATATTTATATATATGTATATGCATAGATATGTATATATACCTGTATATATATATATATATATATATATATATATATATATATATATATATATATACATATATATATATATATATATATATATATATATATATATATATATATATATATTTCAGATATATATATATATATATGTGTGTATATATATATATATATATATATATATATATATATATATATATATATATATATATATATTCATATATTTATATATATATATATATATATGTATATAGATAGATAGATAGATAGATAGATATGTGTGCATGTATACATGTGTGTATAACATTTTAAAGAATAAATACAAGCTTCACCTCTGAACACCAGGTGTAGTTCATTACACACAAGACTGCGTATTGGAATTTTCCCTTTGCCATTCCAGGAAAACGCGATAGAGACAATGAGCTCAAAAAAGTTTTCATCAGTTCAGATATCTAATGGATTTCCCAATAATAGGATTACCATAAGCGTTTCTTTATTGAAAAATGGCATATAGAATGTCAACACAGTTGATTCGATACCCTTGTGTGTTATATATATATATATATATATATATATATATATATATATATATATATATATATATATATATATATATATATATATATATATATATATACACATATATATGTATATATATATATATATATATATATATATATATATATTTATATATATACATATATATATATATATATATATATATATATATATATATATATATATATATGTATATATACATATATATATATACAGTATATATATATATATATATATATATATATATATATATATATATATATATATATATATACATATATATACAGTATATATATATATATATATATATATATATATATATATATATATATATATATATATTTATATATATACATATATAGGTGTATATATATATATATATATATATATATATATATATATATATATATATATATATATATATATATATATATATATTTTTGGGCTCAAGCCATGTCGTCCTGATGGAAGTTCCTATAGGGTAGCTTCCTAGGGTATATTACAACTACGGCGATATTCCCAGAGAATTTACCTTAAGGTACCAGAATTCTAACTCCTGGAGCGAGTATCCCTCGTGAAAGGGATATCGCGACATATCAGAGGACGTATTCTAGACACGTCACATGGCAATCTACGACCTGAACAGAGATTCGTCTCGTAGGAGGGAGATTGACGAGATACGAATTCGGGAAAGAAAAAGGGGAGCCGCTCCCAAGGCTTCCCTATCCCCCGATTCGTATGCGTGCCTGGCGCCAATCCTGGCGCCATCTGCATTCCTTTTTGCGTAGCTTAACAACTCGGTGTTTTTTCCTGTTTTTCTCGCAAATCTTGGATTTATTCAGCTTTTCATGGCTTCTTCGTCTTCGTTGGCCTCGGATAAGTTGAGTATAGTGTCTGTTATGTATAAATGTAGGCTCTTGGTAAAATTTTGAGTGATTAATAGGATTAATCTTTGATACAAGAGCCGTAGCCTACCAGAGGTGTCCTGGACACTGTCACTCGCTAGGTATAAATTAGTTAGTCAGAGTGACATTCCTGGTTGTTTTGCTTAATAAAATTTAGCTATTTAGCTTTACATAGGATTTCCTTTCGTGCTTAGTATTATTTGGCGAAGTATTCGCCATTCTGGCCTACGCTAGGCCATGTAGCCTAGTCGTTTGGTCCTAGTACTTAATGCATGATTTTGGTTTTTCCGAGTGTAATTAAAATTTTATTGAAGCTTTAGGCTATATTTTATACATTTTAGACTGTGTGGAATATTTCCAAGATTGTATACGTGAGAGTTTCGGTGAATTAGGTAATCGATTCTCTTGGTGCCTAGGCTAATTGCTTATGGAGCCTTAGTATACTTTATTATACTCCCCGGTTGCTTTCTTTTCTTCGGAGAAGGTATGCAATCCCTTTCCCTCTGTTTAAGCCTTGGGCTTATCCCTGAGTGGTTTTTTCCGAATTTATTTTCGATAAAACTATACTAGGGTGTTACTGTACCTTCCTGTTCCAGCAGAGTCTGGTTCAAAGAGGGACAGAACAACAGAGTTTTTAGTCTGAGTCCGTGTTGTTTGGCTTGGGGCAGAGTCTCCCTCGCTGACCTAACACTTACAAAGGGAGCTGAGCTCCCTTAGGTCACTATCGAAGGTTTCTGTAGTTATGATTCCTTCTTGTGTGATCGACCAGACTAAGTCCTGTTGCTGTTCTCGGGGAGGATAAATCTTCCCTTGGGAGTAGCAACGCCTTCCTTGCTTTGGTGCTCTGGAAGCTGGCAGGTATTATACTACTGCGCTGGCCCTTTCCCTTAGATCTCCCTTAGGCTAAGACAAAGTTCTTGGCTGCGGGTGATCTGTCACTAAAGCAAGGTTGGCAGGACCCTCTTGTCCCTTCCCCCTCTATCTCCGTAATGGCCTAGCCATTACTGTACTGTACCTTGCCGGCCGGCAGAGCTGGCCGGCAGGGGTATTACTGTACCGTATGTCATTCTACTTCTGGACCTAGTATAGGTTGGGATATGGATTGACTAAGCCCATTGCCGGCCGGCAGAGATGCTGGACGGCAAGGGTCTTATGTTTTCGAGTGCTGCCCGGACCTCTCTTGGTCCCTCATCCATGCCTGCCGGCTGAGCCGGACGGCATTGGTCAAGGAAGCCTGAATTAAGTTTCTCCCCTTCCTTATATGCACTCTTTCGGTTGCCGGGCTTGGGGGGTTGTGTACACTCTTATCCCGGCATCCATTCTATTTTCTTCTAGTGCTGTACCTGTCCCGGCTGCCGGCCTATGAGGCCGGCAGCCGGGCAGGTGTAGTCTTCTGGTTCTTTTGCTGCCGGCTGGCATCGGTCTTGTACCTTTGCCGGCCGGCTTATGTCAGTCCTTGTCTGCCGGTCACCAAGAGTGTGGCCGGCAGCTGGGTACTACCTTGTGTAGTTGCTGGCCGGCAATCATTGCCGGCCAACACTGGCTGTTGCTGGCCGGCAGCTGCTGCCGCCGGCACAGGCATGTGAACCAGAGGGCTGCCGCCCTATAGCTGTTAAGTAGTATACTTTAAAGCTAATTGTGGTGTGTGCCGGCCGGCAAAGGCAGGCCGGCACACATCCTCCTATACTGTACTAGTATTCTTCTGTATAGCATATACAGTAAGAAGAAAACTATAGTAAAAGTTTAGGTACAGCACTGTATCTTCTAACACTATTGTGTTTTCTTACGCAGCCCTTTACTGTTGCCCTCAGACAGGAAGCAGAGTTCTTCCCCGTCTATTATCCAGGATTTTTAAAATCATTGCCTAGGTGTGAGCTCCACCTGTTTCCTCTGGAAACCTTGCATTGGTTACTCTAGTAGAGATAAACCATTTTGATTTTATTATCTGGAAGGCTGCAACAATGGGTTGTGAGGGAAACACAAGTGTGTGTCTTTCATTTATGAATTGTTATGCTATACTATGCATATCCAGTGATACATAGTTCACTTGATACTCATGGAAATTTCTTCTCTTTACAGAAGGACACTCCGAAGTCGGGAAGTGCTTTCTGCAATGTCAGCAGCAAGAACCTCTGCGGACATGAGTTTTGTAGGAGACACGCAGCATACGCTGTCTCCAAGGATGATCTCCGGTATTGGGACCCTCAGGTATGTACTGTGTGCACTAACCTGATTAATGAGACATTTAAATAGCTAGGAAGAAACTTCGTACCTGGGTAAGGGGCTTCCAAAAGTACACTTCTGGCCCTTATCTTCCAAGTGAGAAGATGAGGGCGTATCTTTTCCCTAAGGCATCAACTGATGCAGTGATTCCCCAGCCTCAAGAGGAGATCCCCTAAGTTCAGATCCAGGTGGATGCTGAAGTCACGGTCGCGATGCAAGACATCCAGCTAAATGACAGGATATCTGATGTGGACGGGTGTCAGGAGGAAGACCTCCTTGCAAAAGCCCAGGATGAAGTTCAAGTCCCTCTACATCGGCCGGTCTCCCAGTAGAGCTGGGACAGGCCCTCTCTTCTATTGTTGGAATGATCCAACAAATGCAGAAGGAGAATCAGGAGAAGGCGGCTGCAATGGAACTGCGAATGCAGTGCCTTGCAGAATCACATGGGCCCCAGAAAAGCTCAATGTGAAAGACCTTCCTTTGTGCTCGGATGCTAACCCGTGGAGGTATGCTGAGCACATGTCGATGACGACTGGAAAGATCGTCATCTCGGATATGCTGGGCTCAGTTCCCCTGGAGGGTGGAATTCTGGCCCAGCAAGGCACCATATCCGGACTGTTATGTCCGGCTGAGGAAGGAACCAGCTTCAAAGGAGGAGGCAGAGCCGAAGGAGGTCATAGTGATGACCATGCTAAGGCTCAAGCTCTACTTTCATCTTCGATGAAAGAGAGGGGCTTCTCTAACTCAAAGGTAGCTGCATTGAATAGGAAGCTCCCTTCCTTTGTGTCCTAGCCTACTAGAGCCTTCCCCCTTTTACAGAAAGGGTTTCTGGCTGTACTAAAAGCAATCGAGGCCGGCAAGTCTTGCCCCTCCCTAGAGGAGTGTAAACCCTTGTCACTGGCCCTGCCTATGGACCACAAAGATTGGAAGGACGTCCATCTTACGTTCTAAGTGGAAAAGTTGGAGGCTGATATTGCCGGACGTCAGTTCGGCAAGGACCTCCCTAAGCTGTCTGACTTTCTTTTGCGAAGTGAGTTCGATACAAAAGAAAGACTGACTGCCTCAATGTCTCTTCAGACTACTCTCGAGACGATGGCAAGTGACCCCAAGGTCCATGAAATGTTCATGGTAGTGGCCAAGCCTCATCTGGCCACAGTGACGAAGGACCTTTATGGCTTCGTCAAGGCAAGGAGAGCTTGTAGGGAGTTCGTGTTTACCTCGGCTACAGTGAGGCACGAACTAAAGAAACTAATCTCCTCCAACATTTGGGGAAAAGACCTTTTTCCCTACCGACTTGGTCAAAGAAGTTTTTGATAAAGCCACCTTGGAGAATAGAAACCTTCTCCAGAAGTGGGACCTGGCTATCAAAAGAAAGTCTTCCCCGGATGAGGGTCCTCAACCAAAGAGGAAGACTATGAGGACTAGGCTACCGTCTCGGCCAGCCAAGCCTCTTAGACAGCAACAGCAACTGCAATTGCCATTGCCCCCAGTGCCCCAGATCGTGGCACAAACCCCGACCACCTTTCAGTGGGTACCCCAGGCCGTGTCGACACAGTCCACGGCTTTCACCCCAGCGTTCGAAGGGCAGTCTACTTCCTTCCGAGCAAAGCCTAGAGGAGCAGCCAGAGGCTCGTCTAGACGCCCCTCAAGGGGAAGGGGATTCAGGGGTGGTCGTGGTCAGGAAGGCAAGACCTCAGGACGGCAGTCCAAGTGAGGTCATACCGGTAGGAGGGAGACTTCTGAAATTTCGGGATCGGTGGACCTTCGATCCCTGGGCCCACAGCCTACTCAAGAATGGATTGGGCGGGAGCTGGTACAGCACTCCACCCCCGTACCTTCGGTTTTTCCAACACTCCACCCCCGTTATGGAGGAGTATGTTCAAGAACGGTTGGAGAAAAAGGGTGAAGCCCATCAATTTCTAAGGGAGGCTGTTTTGTGTTCCCAAGAAAGACTCGGAAAAGCTCAGAGTCATTCTGGACTTGTCGCCACTTAACAAGTTCATAGTGAATTGCAAATTCAAAATGCTAACACTGCAACACATAAGGACCTTACTGCCCAAGAGGGCATATTCCGTCTCTATAGACTTGTCAGATGCCTACTGGCACATTCCAATTAGCCATCGACTCTCCCCCTACCTAGGGTTCAGGCTACAGCGAAGACTATACGCCTTCGGAGCCATGCCATTCGGGCTAAACATAGCCCGAAGGATTTTTACGAAGCTTGCGAGCGTAGCTCTCAAACAATTTCGCCTAAAGGGAATTCAGGTAGTAGCCTACCTGGACGACTGGTTGGTGTGGGCAGCATCCGAGACAGAATGCTTGCAAGCTTCCAGTCAGTGATCCAGTTCCTAGAGTACCTAGGCTTCAAGATCAACAGAAAAAGTCTCGACTTTCTCCATCTCAAAAGTTCCAGTGGCTAAGATCCACTGGGACCTTTTGTCACACCGTTTCTCCACCCCAGCGAAGAAAAGGAAGGAGATAGCGGATTCTGTCAAGAGACTTCAAGATTCCGAAAGGATATCAAGACACGAGCAGGAGAGAGTACTGCGCTCTCTCCAGTTTGCTTCGGTGACAGACCCAGTGCTAAGAGCACAGCTAAAGGATGCAATCGGAGTTTGGAGAAGTTATGCATCAAGCGCGTGAAGATATCTGAGAAGACCAGCCGCTTCGGCTAAGTACTCTTCTCAGGCCTTGGTCCCAAGACAGACATCTAAAGAAGTCAGGTTCTTCTTCAGCCACCTCCCCCGTCGGTGACGATTCACTCAGACGCCTCAAAGGAGGGATGGGGAGGTCACTCTCATCGGAAAAAAGTCCAGGGGACTTGGTCCAGGCTATTCAAGACCTTTCTCATAAAACTTTCTAGAAGCTAGGGCAGTGCTCCTTACCTTAAAGAAAGTCTCCCCGTGTCATTCGTTCCACATAAAGTGGTAATAGACAGCGAGGTAGTTGTAAGATACTTGAATTGACAAGGATCGAGGTCACCACCTCTCAACCAGGTGATGTTGGCCGTCTTCCGATTGGCGGAAAAGAAGAAGTGGTACCTGTCGGCAGTTCACCTTCAAGGAGTCCGCAATGTGACAGCGGACGCTCTATCCAGGTTCACACCGATAGAGTCGGAATGGTCCTTAGACGCAGGATCATTCTCCTTCATTCTGAATCAGTCCCAGAACTGCAGATAGACCTCTTTGCGACGAAAGACAACAAGAAGTTGCCCCTGTACGTGCCCCGTACGAGGACCCCTTAGCGGAAGCAGTGGACGCGATGTCCCTCGACTGGAACAGATGGTCCAAGATTTATCTGTTCCCTCCTCACAACCTTCTGTTGAGGGTCCTCAACAAACTGAGATCCTTCAAAGGGTAGCGGCAATAGTGGCCCACAAGTGGCCGAACAGCGTGTGGTTCTTCCTGGCATTGGAACTGTAGCTGAAGTTTGTACCACTACCAGATCCAGTTCTGACCCAGCGAGTCCAGAAGTCAACTGTCTGCGCTTCATTACAGAAAAC
>NC_090735.1:39403415-39413415 GCF_036898095.1 Palaemon carinicauda | reverse complement strand
TACTGTCATCGTTCCTGTATAACTAGATTATGTTCTGGAAGAGAGAGAGAATTGCAGTTTATTAGTAAGTAACGACCACTGAATGAATAAGAGAATGTGATTGCAAGAAATGTGTGGTTGAATCAGAATATAGAAAGAAGAAAAACGGTAGAAAATGTAAATACTCTCCCATGACAAACAATATACGAATAATGGATCTTTTTTTCTGAGATAGTGTGACATACTGACTCGCTGTAATGGAACATATGTACTGTACTAGAGCGTATTCCAATTGTTCAATTCAGTAATGAATTTTTTCCTGAGAAAGTGTGACATGGCGACTTTCTGTACTGGAGCATCTGTACTGTACTGGAGAGTATTCCAAGTGTTCACCTCAATTATGGATTTTTTTAAATATTGTGAAATAGTGATTTTCTGTACTTGAGCATCTGTACTGTACTGGAGAGTATTCCCAGTGTTCATCTCAATAATGGATTTTTTAAAAAATATTGTGACATATTGACTTTCTGTACTGGAGCATCTGTGCTGTACTGGAGAGTATTCCAAGTGTTCAGCTCAATAATCGATTTTTTTTTCTGAAATATTGTGACAGTGACTTTCTGTGCTGGAGCATTTGTACTGTACTAGAGCGTATTCCAATTGTTAAATTTTTAGTAATTGATTTTTTTCTGAGAAAATGTGACACGGCGACTTTCTGTGCTGGAGCATTTGTACTGTACTTAAGAGTATTCCACGTGTTCACCTCAATAACGGATTTTTGTAAATATTATGAAATAGTGACTTTCTGTACTTGAGCATCTGTACTGTGCTGGAAAGTATTCCAAGTGTTCACCTCAATAATGGATTTTTTAGAAAATATTGTGACAGTGAGTTTTTGTACTGGAGCATCTGTACTGTACTGGGGAGTATTCCAAGTGTTCAGCTCAATAATCGATTTTTTTTCTGAAATATTGTCACAGTGACTTTCTGTAGTGGAGCATCTGTACTGTATGGAGCAGCGTATTCCAAGTGTTCAACTCAATAATATATTTATTATCTAATAAAATCTGACACGGTGACTTTTTGCACAGGAGCATTTTTACTATGTGAAGCGTATTTCACGCGTTTAGCTCAATAATGGATATACTGTATTTTTTGCAAAAGTCTGACATAGCAACTTTCTGTACTGGGGTATCTGTACTGTAAGGAACGTATTCTAAGTATTCTCCTTATCAGTATTGAAAAAAATAATGATTCATTCGTCAATGAATGTCCTCAGTGATCATGATAAATTGACCATCAGTGCTAAGAGACGATCCCAGAACCATGTTTTATTGGGGGACATGATCTTTTATGTCATATGCGAACATCAAATATTTTCAGAATCTTCTAGGTAATGATAGCATATTTATGACGGAGAGTGGAGGAAAGAAAGGATATTATGTAGCCTCGTTCTCGAAAAAATAAACCACATAGAAATCATATTTTCCTATTAATTATTTGTTTAATTCTTATAAGTAGTGGTTAAACATATATCTAATATGCCTGTCACATTTGGTTAACGGAATTCCTTTTAAATCATATATATTAAATGTGTTTAAATATTTATGTTAATCAATGGATGAATGAAGAGAAACTTTCCTTAGAAAATTCTTTTAAAAGTTTATAACTTCGCATACCAATTTTGAAGAGAATCAATCAGGAGTAGTTTTCTTTGTTAACATGACTAGAATATATCAAGTACATTTATAGTATACGAACTAAGTTTCACTCAAGTTATGTTAACTGAACAAAAAACTTATTAATCATTTCATTTCAGTAGAGGCTATCATTTATTCAGAACATTTAAGATTGGTTGAGATTATAACATATTTTAAACCAACACTAAATGAAGATCGAAAATTGCCTTTTTTATATACACTTAGTAATTGGCAGAAATTGACCATCAGTGACAAAATTTGATCCTAAAAGCCAAGTTTATTGACGAATAAAACCTTATGCTTCATAATCTGATAGTTTGTCTTCATCGTCAAAAGAATAGAGATAACTTTATGACGGAAGTTTGAGAAAGAACAGGGAACCTAATTTTCTTTGGAATTTTCTTTAGGTTCTGTCTGTTTTTTTTTTTTTAATATTATTTTTTATGAGTTAATAATCTAGATTATTGGTGAAATTCAACACAAGAATTATAAAAGTCGTAACAATAACTTGAAGTACGCCATTATAATTTCAGCTTATGTATATACAAGCTGGGTGATTTTTCTTGCACAAATGAAAATGGCCTATCATTAAAGTTATTACTTCTTTTTAATTTTGCTTTAAAACTTTTTAATCCACAATACCATAAAACTAAAGATCAATAAAATCCAAAAGGTTTTATTCCATACAATCAACTCCTTTACTTTTAGCCAACATTTGAACTACGGTATGATAGTTCCAAGTATTTTAACATAATAAATTGTTCATCGATGATGCTAGACAAACATTACAACCAAGTTTTATTGGCAGATATAACCTCTAAAGGAACAGTTATTTACCTCACTTCGCTCTATTACTGTAGCATCATGAATGAAACCAGCAAAAGTAAAAGGTAAATGATATCGGTCATTTACATAGTACTGAGAGAGATATATGTTCAAACTTCTGGTTGACTGTTCTGCTGTCTAATGCGATTTCTTTGTTCTTATATTTATAGTAATTATTTTATTACTTGATCTTAAAGTTGGATGAAAATTATGGTTATAGATTACATGAAGTCAATATGATTTATCCATAACATATATATGTAATTATCAGTAATATATGGAAATCATAGTGCTTGCCTATGCCTGCATAAAAAAAATCCATGACTAGTTATGTATGAATAGCCTCTTCAAATACTAAGTAATTTACTTTATTTAAAGTAACATAACTTCTCTTTAAATCACCAATATTTAATATATCGTGAATATAAAAATAAGGATTTAAAAATTGTGATATCTATGATGTTGAATGCTCCTTTAAGAACATTGGGAATCAAGAGTTGAAAAAGGAAAAATTTTATTTATCTGCATCTTTATGTATTCTCGGAAATAAATTTTCTTAACTATTTAAAGACTAATGTTTATTTTAGGAAGAAAATCTCCTCAGTAAATAGGTCGGATGGAGAAGATATGAAAAACTGGGTATTTCTCCTTTTTAAAGCCAGAAAGAGAGCTTTATGTCAAAGTGCTTTGTGAAGACTATCATTATAATACGAACTATATATATATATATATATATATATATATATATATATATATATATATATATATGTATATATATACATATACATATATATATATATATATATATATATATATATATATATATATATATATATATATATATATATATATTCAATCTTAGGTTAAATTCTTTCACGTAAGTAACAATACTATTTTTTATCTTTTCAGGGATATTTTATTACTGACTTGCATTAATATAGAACTAATAAAAATTTAACCCAACATTTGAAATGGTCGTTAGAAAAATTGATAAACGAAGAGAAAAAAAATTGTTTCAGCTAAAATAATATTATTCTATTCTTTTATACAATGATTATCTACTGTTCCATCACATGCATTCACGCATAATGTACCCTCTTTGACAATTAATTATTTCGATAAGGATTAAATGAAAGAGACCATAAAGGAATTAGCTACCAAATTGATGTCCCTATTCAACAGTGAAATAAGAATACCTATTCACCCCTCCAGTCATTAATTGAATGTTATAATCCCGAGGTTAGATTTAAATCTATTCACAGGAAGGACTTGAGAACATTATATAATTTTCATGTGTGGACATATGAAAACTTGTTTCATAGGAGTATGACAGATTTTTGCAAACTTTTTCAGTTAATGATATTTCCATAAAGTTTACGAGAAAATAAATCATTTGATAAAAATCAAACATTACATATATGTAAGTATACTATAGAAACGTAAATTACAAAAATAACTTAAAACGGGTGATAAATTCATGTCCATACTTGAAGGAGATACAATTGTTATATAAAAAAATAGATATTGCGAATAGCATTCCCTCTTCCTTGCAAGTGACATTTTGGTCAACGTAAGCGATCTAGGATAAGGACGCGTTTTTAATGACATTTTGGCCATTGTTACTGAGGCAGGCCACGTTTTTAACGAACTGCAGAGAGGAGAAACCCGAGAGGGGATGCTGTTCATTATCATGAGGACCGAGGTAACGATGCCAATAACTTAGGGATACACTAAGAAATTGGAGAAAGCGTCCCCGGTCCCTTCTGCCTGTAAATAATGATTGGGAGGAGGTGATAATATTGTTGAGAAACGTTCGCTTTTGTTTGCATGGCTCTTATGTTACTTAACCTTTGCCATTTTCATTACTGATGCGAGCTTATCTAATACAACTTTTACTGATCTTAGAATTCATTTCGACATATAAATATTCATTCCAACACAGGTGATCTGCCGGACTGAGGTTAGAGTCTCGCTCAAGATTGATAGTTTCTTGTAGTGTCTGTAACCTCACGGTCCTTGTGATCTAAGGATGGGTGGTTTTTGGAGAACCGATAGGTCCACCTGCTCAGTCATCATCAGCCATTGCCTGGCCTTCCCTGGTCCTAGCTTGATGGAGAGGGACATAGGGAGCTAACCATATGTATATATGTGAAGTCTCTAGGGCATTATCACCGTGACATTCTTTGCCATTAATGAGTGACCTTTAAACCTTTAAACAGTATTTTTCAAGTTGTGTAATGGATACGAGACGATAACCATGTGCATAACCAAAGTCGTTAGGATTTGTTTAACTTTTTTGTTAATGCAATAGTTATTTGTTTGGCTAATGCGAAATGTTAAAGCCATTTGTAGGATTTGTTAAACTATTCAAAGAATCTACCGCCAATTATTTAATCAGTTATCCACTCAGCTACACACACACACACACACACACACACACATATAAATATATATATATATATAGATATATATATATGTGTATATATATATATATATATATATATATATATATATACATATATATATATATATATATATATATATATATATATATATATATATATATATATGGTGTGCAGCAGGGTCCAAAACACATCAGTTAAAAGGCCATAATTTATTTAGGAAACGTTTCGAACATTGCAATGTTCATTATCAATCTGTAAAAGATATAAATATAAAATTCTTAAAATTTATACAATAATTTAAAACAAAATAGTAAAAGAATATTAAAACATTATTGATTTTAAAACAGAAAATCGTGAAAAACTAAAACATTGAAACATAAGAGAACCAGTGCTCACCAAGCCATCCATAGGAAAAGGCGAAGAACGAATGAGTAAGAATTGTTACCCATCTATGACTTCAGTTATGCTAAGAAAAGAGGAGAAGCGGAGGCGTTAGAGTTTAAAGAAGGAACGAGGCGTTTAATGTATAATGATTCAAGGGTAGTTAAAAATTCGCTATGTTTTGTCCCACCAATAATTGAAAAATGTTTTTTGTTTACTTGGGTTTTGCAAATAGCGGCATGATTCCTAATATTAGAAAATTCTGGGTTACCAAGTCTCTGACCAGTTCTGAAGCTGTATCCCATATGGCTACAGTATCTCACCTGCAACAACCTTCGGCAAGATCCAACATAGATACCGGGACATCCCGGGCACTTGAATTTATAAATGATGTTGGACCTCATGAAGGTCTGCAGTTTGTCTTTGTAGCCAAAAAATACATTAATTTTGAGTGGATTGATTGGGATTAGTTGGATGTTAAGGCAGCCGAACTCTTTTTCTATTATTTGTTTAAGTTTGATGGAAAACTTGTTGTCAGATTGGTAAGGAATTGTAGCGAAAATATTTTTCTTTTGTACATTATACGATGGTACTAGAGTGGAGAAATGTCGTGAGAGGAGCTTGTTAATAACCTTGTAAACCATATTTTCAGGGTAAGAGTTTTGCTTGAAAAAATTAACCAAAAATAAAATCTCCTTATGAAAGAGTGACCAACTCGAGGAATAACGTAGAGCCCTATAAACAAGTGTGTATATAGCATTCAGTTTAAAATTTAAAAAACAAGAACTATAAAAATTGTTGGCAAGTCCAGTGTATGTCTTTTTCCGATACACAGATGTTATAAATTCACCATTGTCTCTGCTTACGTTAATGTCTAAAAAAGGTAGAGAGTTGTTGTTTTCTTTTTCCATAGTGAACTTCATATTTTGGTGTTGAGTATTTATATGGCTTAAAAACATTTCACTATGCCATGGTTGTTTAAATAACACAAAAGTGTCATCAACATATCTTCTATAATACACTGGCTTACAAGAGTCTGGACAACTATTTAAAAAATTCTCTTCAAAAGATGACATAAAAATATTTGCAAACAAAGGCCCTAAAGGGGAACCCATGGCAACTCCATCGACCTGCGAATAGAGTTGGCCATTAAAAACAAACATGGAGTCTTGCACAGCAAGCTCAAGAAAAGTCTTAAAATAATGTCTGTTAAAACCATGGAAAATAATTTGATCGTCATAAAAAATCTTATCTAAAATAATATTAATGGTTTCATTGAGTGGAACATTTGTAAAAAGAGATTCTACATCGAAACTTGTCATATGTAGATCACCATCTTGTAAAATTATTTGTTGCTGAAACTCATAGCCATTTTTTAGTGAGAACTGGTTGCTTGAGAAATTACCAAGTAAAGAGACAAGGTGTTTTGATATTTTATAAGCCGGGTTGTTATAGGCTGCCATAATAGGTCTGATAGGAACTCCTTCCTTATGTATCTTTGGTAGTCCATATAGAATGCTAAAAGAGGAACCAGTCACAAACAGTTGTTGATACGTTGTTTCATTTAAGATACCTTCATTTTTTAGTTTCCTCAAAAATCTGTTAATTTTGTCTTCTCTTTTGTAAATGTCTAAAAAATTTGGTTCACCATGTAACTTAAATTTAGTTTGGTCAGCAAGAATATTATCAACCTTATCAATATAGTCTGTTTTATTGAGCAGTACAACACCTTTACCCTTATCTGGTTTACAAATAACCAAACTGTCTCGTTTGCCCAATTTTTGTAAGATACTTAAATCCTCCTTCTTGAAAAACGGTGTCCAAGACACTCTTAACTTAGTGTAAGTTTTAGGCAAAAGAAAAGACAACTTATGTTGCAAACCACTTAGGTCATTGATCAGATTTAAGCCCTTGAGTCGTTGAAAAAGCATTTCGAAAGGAAAGTAGAAGTCTGCATACTTAGGTCTGTAGGAGGGCAAATTGAAATCCAAGCCAAATGATAACAAAAATTCCTCTCTTTTGGAGAGAACATAGTTAGACAGATTAAAAATACAATAGTTTCTCTTATTAAAATTAGGAGTAACAACACCTAGTGCTTTAAGTTTTTTTTGATGACGTAGTTGTACAGACGAGACATAATTATTTACAAAATCATTAAAAAGTTTCTGATAAATAAAACGGTCAATAATAGATAAATCCTGAAAAAGTTGTTCTCGTAGGCGACAAACATTAGCACTTGCATTTTCAATAAGTTTCTGTTTCGTTTCAATCTCCTTCTTAAGTAGTTCGTCCAGGGCATTCTTGTAAAATTCGGTGTGATATAGCGAGGTCTTGTAGAGCCTGAACCTAACAAACTTAGGGTGTACTCCATTTAAAAGACAGTACTGCAAGAAATCCAAATCACACTTGGCTTTTTCCTCTCTCAAAGTCGATTTCTCCAACCTTCTCGAGGTGGCCAGGGTCACTGGTGGATAGCGATGTTGAAGGAGTTGCGAAAAGTGCTGAAAAATGGCTATGAGTTTCAGCAACAAATAATTTTACAAGATGGTGATCTACATATGACAAGTTTCGATGTAGAATCTCTTTTTACAAATGTTCCACTCAATGAAACCATTAATATTATTTTAGATAAGATTTTTTATGACGATCAAATTATTTTCCATGGTTTTAACAGACATTATTTTAAGACTTTTCTTGAGCTTGCTGTGCAAGACTCCATGTTTGTTTTTAATGGCCAACTCTATTCGCAGGTCGATGGAGTTGCCATGGGTTCCCCTTTAGGGCCTTTGTTTGCAAATATTTTTATGTCATCTTTTGAAGAGAATTTTTTAAATAGTTGTCCAGACTCTTGTAAGCCAGTGTATTATAGAAGATATGTTGATGACACTTTTGTGTTATTTAAACAACCATGGCATAGTGAAATGTTTTTAAGCCATATAAATACTCAACACCAAAATATGAAGTTCACTATGGAAAAAGAAAACAACAACTCTCTACCTTTTTTAGACATTAACGTAAGCAGAGACAATGGTGAATTTATAACATCTGTGTATCGGAAAAAGACATACACTGGACTTGCCAACAATTTTTATAGTTCTTGTTTTTTAAATTTTAAACTGAATGCTATATACACACTTGTTTATAGGGCTCTACGTTATTCCTCGAGTTGGTCACTCTTTCATAAGGAGATTTTATTGTTGGTTAATTTTTTCAAGCAAAACTCTTACCCTGAAAATATGGTTTACAAGGTTATTAACAAGCTCCTCTCACGACATTTCTCCACTCTAGTACCATCGTATAATGTACAAAAGAAAAATATTTTCGCTACAATTCCTTACCAATCTGACAACAAGTTTTCCATCAAACTTAAACAAATAATAGAAAAAGAGTTCGGCTGCCTTAACATCCAACTAATCCCAATCAATCCACTCAAAATTAATGTATTTTTTGGCTACAAAGACAAACTGCAGACCTTCATGAGGTCCAACATCATTTATAAATTCAAGTGCCCGGGATGTCCCGGTATCTATGTTGGATCTTGCCGAAGGTTGTTGCAGGTGAGATACTGTAGCCATATGGGATACAGCTTCAGAACTGGTCAGAGACTTGGTAACCCAGAATTTTCTAATATTAGGAATCATGCCGCTATTTGCAAAACCCAAGTAAACAAAAAACATTTTTCAATTATTGGTGGGACAAAACATAGCGAATTTTTAACTACCCTTGAATCATTATACATTAAACGCCTCGTTCCTTCTTTAAACTCTAACGCCTCCGCTTCTCCTCTTTTCTTAGCATAACTGAAGTCATAGATGGGTAACAATTCTTACTCATTCGTTCTTCGCCTTTTCCTATGGATGGCTTGGTGAGCACTGGTTCTCTTATGTTTCAATGTTTTAGTTTTTCACGATTTTCTGTTTTAAAATCAATAATGTTTTAATATTCTTTTACTATTTTGTTTTAAATTATTGTATAAATTTTAAGAATTTTATATTTATATCTTTTACAGATTGATAATGAACATTGCAATGTTCGAAACGTTTCCTAAATAAATTATGGCCTTTTAACTGATGTGTTTTGGACCCTGCTGCACACCATATATATGATCTTCACCTGTAATCCTATATATATATATATATATATATATATATATATATATATATATATGAAGTGAATCTTCAAAATGATATACTATATGTATTTCCTTAGGTTATTTCACATAAAACCAATAGTTTTGAATTTGATTTAAAATCATATGCAAAACAGTCTATAACGATAAATAACCATGGGTGAAAATCTAAGTATATGGGACTTATAACAGGGAAAGAATAGAACGAAATGGATATGGGTTAAGAAAACTATACAAGGATTTATTTTTCATAGTTTTCATTAGCTTTCCAGATCACTTTTTATCCATGAATTAATAGAACTCCTTGCAGGAGACATTCACCAATAACGAAATTTGTTCATAATATCTTCAGAGGGAAGACCATTGTTTTATCTTTTTAAAGGCATTTATTTACTTATTTATTCTATTTTCTTTACTACTTTTCTTTTCACACGTGGACAAATGAGTAAATAGAGAGTCGTCTTACAGTCGACTAAATATTGTACAGTATTACAAATAAACTCAATAAAATCATGACTATGATTATTCCAATATTTATGCCAACACATTTTTTCAGTAGTAAATCTAAGGAGAAGCTAGTT
>NC_090735.1:39390915-39395915 GCF_036898095.1 Palaemon carinicauda | reverse complement strand
GTTTCTAGTTTAAATCCAATGTTTATGGTCTGATTTGTATTTAGCGTAACATGATTATAATACTTGTAATGTCATTCAGGCTTTTGAACATTTCCATTAACTATTCACTATGCCACCAAGAGAGAGAGAGAGAGAGAGAGAGAGAGAGAGAGAGAGAGAGAGAGAGAGAGAGAGAGAGAGAGAAAGAGAGAGAGATTGTATGTAAACAGTCTTTATATAACTTTTTTTGTTAAAATAAGATTTTTGTGCTAAAATCTCCATCAGACCAACGGATCATCCGTTTTATTTTTTTTTCTTCTTCTTAGGCCGTACGAACGTGTTGGCTATGTTTAGGGCATGACTGCATTTTGTAAATAAATCATGAATAGTTTTAGGAGTTTTATTTGTACATCTAATGGGAATCTATAGAAGTAAAGTGAACATAATTCATTTATCCTTTAAAATATTTACTACATGTAGCAAAACAAATAGTAGTAAAGATGATAATGCAATGAAGGAATGATACCATACTTTATCTTTATCTTCAACGTTGGCAATAACATACCCAGTTGCCATAATTTGTCAGCTTAATGAAATAACCTATCATCTAATGTTAAACTTAATTTCTGAGGAGGCCATGGCTTATTGCACAGTGAAAAAACATGACAAAGACTTTATGAATGGCGGAACAATACATAGATGTGGGTGGGGTATCAGTGCTGGCGTAGTAATAGTGCTGGCGTAGCAGTAGTGCCAACAGTAGTATGCATGAATTAAACGTTTAGGCCAACTGCTGGGATCATTGAGGATCATTTAGCACTTCTTACAACTACTCGAGAAATAAGTTTTTATAGCCAGAATTTGAATTTTCTGATCCAACAATGCCCATGATAGCCTTCAGTGTTATCCTGATTCATAACGAGGCCAAAGTGGGTGGAGTCTCATGAAGTCATCATTCTGACGATAATCAGATTGGAACGAGATTAGTGTGGCTCAATTATATATATATATATATATATATATATATATATATATATATATATATATATATATATATATATATATATATATATATATTTTTTTTTTTTTTTTTTTTTTTTTTTTGGATCAACGTGAACAACAGAATTCAAGTCCAGTTTCATAACTTATCCATCATATGCTAAATTCCTCTCAATCAACAACTAGAAAATACAACCAAATTCTATCGGAATGCTGTGTTCTGATGTGTCTGAAATGGAAACAAATTTAATTTTTTAATGAGAATTGATAACGGGAATTAATAAAACTTATACATTAAACCTTCCAGTTAATATATCCAGATACTAATGTTTACGTATCAGTTTTTGTGTAATTAATCCCCTTTGTGAATATACCTAAGTAACAGGTACTTTAGTTTATTACCTTTCCACTTGGTGAATCCTATTGTCTGAATACCTCTAGGAAGTAAGCTATCAACCATGTTCTAATTATTGGCATAATGAACTGTGACTGGAAGGACTCTACAAGACATTCACTGGAGTGTATATACTTTCCAATTAGGGAAGTACATAATATAAAAGCGATAATATACTATAGACAAGAATTAAAATCAGTGGCCGTCTGAAATTATATGAAGCAATCTGTACCAAAACTAAATCCAGAGATCTGTTTATTCTCCAAACTGAATCTGTAAAATTACAAAAGTAAAACTGTAATAGAAGTTAAGTGTTCACAACAGATATCCAGACAGAGGGACGAGAATGCCTTATCCCTTCATGATAGACGATGTTCCCATTCCGACCACAGATGACCTCGACATTATATCTGAACGAGGACTATCAGGGCACGATTGCCATATGGCACAACCTGTTACGGTGCAGCACAAACATGGATCCATCTGAATTTCTAGATGGAAGGTAGCCAATGTTTGTCAAAACAGTTTCCTTGACGATAGGTATGTGATTGCGTCAATCCAATTTTGCTCGAGAGTCTGTATACTGTTAAAAAAAAAAATAATTTCAATCGGAAATTCCCCGGAAAAATATACTGTTCTCAGCCGCATTTCAGTAAAATACAGGCGACCGTAATTTTACCTTACTCTATTAACTTTTTACGGATTGGTGACCGTAATATAACTCCTTCACGTCAATATATCCAGTTTTAAAAAGGAAGAAATCCTGGAATAAATGATGCCCGGCATTTACTGTTTTTTCAGTGTAGAAAGGTGTCAACCAAAGTCCTTGTAAATACCTGAGAAAGTATAACTTATAATTGTAATTATGTGGTAGACTGCTAAATTAGTGAGGTTGACGATGAGAGGTGCAGCTTCCTGTTGAAGGATTTCACAAATTCAGAATAGGAATACATTCAATTCGCGCAAATGTGAGTTATGAAGATTAAATTCAGCAATTTGTTTCCCAAATATTGATGTCCAATATATTCTTGTCCAGATGCAAAAGCCATAAAGATGAATATAGCTATGAACGATTAAATCATGGGATAGATTGATATATTTAGAATATTGATTTGATTATTGAACGGCACACACACATTCTCTCACAATGGTTGAATTTCACCCACTGTATACATTATCTTGAAATTTATATTTTACAATTTGTATATTTGGTATACAATTATCATTTGTATGTCATATCTCAGTAATATGATTAATTATTATGAGAGTAGTGCTGGGCACTTCCAAGACAGGGTTAAACCTCTTAAGTGAGAGACGAGGGGATCTGAGTACATATTCTACCTACATAATTATCCTCAGTTTATAAAATCAATTATTTTCATTGCTAACATTGACAGTATACGTTCCCAGAAACCAAAATTTTTATAAAAGCACATTCCTATCATAGGTTTGACGCACGAAAACCTATATCAAGTGATACACTCATTCAAAAGTGAAGTTCAGTAACGTTATGGTCAAAAGAGAGTTTGTTTCCTTTTTGATAGAAGCTGGAAGTGTCCAAACAAGTGATTCTAGTAGCAAACTTTACACTTTCAGTACTATGTCCTGTGACATAAAGCATCACTTTCAACAAGCATAACTACGTCCATGAAGTCCAGGTATTTGTTAAACACAAGTGAACTTATTAGATTTATTTAGACTACGATTTACCATTTATTCCGTTTCTATATATTGGTTAAAAATTCCTAGCAATAAGCAACTGACTTTAGAAGTTGAATTAGTACATAAACTCTATAATGTATATACTGTATATAAAAGATGAAATGGCTTCTTACATATTCCTGTAAGTGTTACAACTTGTGCTAGTTGAATCCAAAAATGTATCCATCCAACCATAACGAAAAAGCAATAACAATCTAAAAAATTTATAGATTTATGGGATTTTATTAGACTATGATATGAATATAAAAACTTTATATTCTTGAGTGAGCAGTGATCGCTGTGACTGCAAGTAGTTATTCAAGTTGCTTCTAACCAATAAAGATGTAACGCTAAAAGAATCCATATAACATGGAAAAGTTTTCGAATTATATATTTAAAGTTTACAAGACCACTCATAAATAGTGGCAGAGGCAAGGGACAGTGACATTGCTCTATCAAGCAGGACAATGCCATAGGGACTGACTATATTACATATGATCTGTGCCCAAGCCCCCTCTCCACCCAAGCTGGGCCAAGTCAAGACCAGACAATGGCTGTTGATGACTCAGTAGCAAGACCTATAGGCTCCCTGAAAACCTCGATCCTTAGCTCACAAGGATAGTGAAATTATAAATACTAAAGTGTTTGAAGGGGACTCAAACCTCAGTCCGGCGGTCACCAGACAAGGACGGTTCCAATCAGCCGTTGCAATATCAAAATAGGAAACTTGAACATTACCTATAATCGATGTGACAGTTATGAAATTATAAAAACAATAAATATAAACCATTGGAAACATTTTACCAGGGTGTAATATTACAAACGCAAATCTTAATTCTTTAATATGAAATTCAAGGATTTTTCTAAAAGTATATTTTCATTACGGTTTCATACCTCCTAGCAAGGTTACAATTATATTTATGAAATTCAATATAAATTTATATCGAGAACCAATGGGATTTTTTTTTCAAATGCATGAGTAAATATGGGAGTCAAAGTAAAAAAAAAATATACAGTTGGCTAGATTCAATTAAAGGCGTTTTCCACCGAGGATGAAACGGGTTTTTCTTTCTATAGCAAAGAAAAATCAAATCTTAATAAATTAAATCTTTTCCAAAATTCCTGGCTCTCAAAGTTGACTAACTTCCGTATAAGAAGTTATTTTACTTCATAAAACACAATACTTTCTTTTTGTATGAAAAGTAAAAATTATAAATAAATGAAAAATTTTAAATTTCTATGAAAGGAAGAGAGGCTTTGAATAGATTTGTCTTGCAAGATATTGCTAAACAAAAATAAAGGATTGGTTCAGGTGAGAAGGACCTGAAAAATGTTAGGTGTAACATCTAATACAAGATGACATTTATCAAAATTTTTAAACAATATTTTGAATATTGAATATCGTCTGATATGTAGAACAGACATTTCTGTAATGGTTTAGTTTTTATTCAAAATTTATAAAATCACATTTATCTAGATATGCTGAGGAAAGTGAGAAGAAATCGTGGTAAGATATTTCTAAAAAGAAACATTTTTTTCTGTAGAAAGTTTATAGGATATATATCAAGAATAGATTGCGACCATAAAAGTTTTATATCCTTTACAACACCGTTCTGTGGGAAGATATTTGATTCAATTTTTGTGTTCACATAAAGTATAGATACGAAAGCTATGTATTTTCATGCGTGACTCATACGCGCCAAAGAATCTGCTTCGGTGGAAATATGTCAAATAAGATCGTGTAAATGCGCATTTATTACCATCTTTAAACGCGCCCACATAAAAGCGTACACATTTAAATAGACATGAGCAAGCTTGCACACAAGCAGAGAGAGAGAGAGAGAGAGAGAGAGAGAGAGAGAGGGGGGGGGGAAGGGTTAGAAGCGAAGGAAGAAAGTATGCATACATTTATACGTCATTGGCACGT
>NC_090735.1:39370915-39378415 GCF_036898095.1 Palaemon carinicauda | reverse complement strand
CACGTAGAAACGATGTTCTGCATAATTCGGTGTCGGGTGGTCCATCTCGGTTAATTTCATCAACCGCTTCGCCACACGTGCATTGTATGGGAGAGGTAAAGATGGAATTGTAGTCGACCACGTGAAGTTCGCGAAGTAGGCTCGTTCTCTGATGATAGTCTTGATTCCATGGACCATGTAATTCGGGGACGTACCGATACAACCATCTGCTGCAACGAAGATTCGGGAATAGGACGTGGATCCGTCCAGGCATGATACATTGAAGCCGGCCTTGTCGTATCATATCCACAAGCTGTTGTTCAGTCAATTGAACTTATTATCGTCAAAGGGATAAAGCTTTTTCAGACAATTTTCATGTGTATGGGAGAGAGCACCGTCTTGCACTATACCTAACTCGCATGAATCCATTGAGTTTTTATGGAATTCAAAGGAGTCAGCTGTACATATTTTTTATTCATTGCGTCTGAACAGTGAGTTAATTGATTTAAGTCTTTAATGACCGTATATGTTTCCTTGTCTGGGGAAATCAATATGTGTCCTGTCAAACTGGATATTACTGGATTTGAGTAATTCGTCATGAAAGTCGGAAATGGTGATATCCTGTAAGATTGCCAGGCATCGGAAGAATCAAAGGGAATTGTAATCATAATCCTGTGATTTTCAACGCTTACTGTAATTAAGCTGTAATGAAATTCTAACCTACGTGCGTCTAACAAAGGAACATAACATAATTTCTCCCGTCCGTTCTCCACAATTAACGTTAAGTCTCTTATTGGCAACAAATACGGTGACAGTACACCTTTAGTAGCTAACGTTATAGCTTCCACATAGTCTTTTCATTTCTCAATGAAATGTGTAATTCTATTATGTATATGATCAATTTTTGAATCATAATACTTTAACGTTGCCAACAAATCTTGTACTTCCATAATCTGACTGATGTTACTAGAATGTTCGTTTACCAAACTCATAATTTCATTGATTGAAGCTAACTGATTCCTTAGTTCTGACATAATCACTTCATTTTCATGAGTCAAAAACTCAATTTTCTTATTTTGATTACTAATCTTAAGACGATTGGAAATTCCTAAGCCTATACTTGCAATAGAACCAAAGATGTTTAGTGCAGCAAAAATAAACGGATTACGTTTCTCAAGATTATCGTGTCTTACTGTCCACATCAAAAGGTCACGAGCCAAAGATTCTGCCTCGTAAGTCTTATTTTGCAAGTCGTCGGATAGCATCTCTGCTACTTTTGTGTTGATGCAAGAGAACTCTCTGTATTAAAAGGAAAGTGTCTTCTATGCATTTCATTTAATGAAACAGGAAACCTTGAAATGGCGCTCTTTAAGCTAGTGACGTCATTCTCTGGGAGAAAAATTGCTTACATACGTACTTCAACAACTACGTTACTTGATGTAATAAAAACGTCTTCTTGTCGTTCTACTATAGCGCCATATTTAAAATATATACTTTTAGTTTTAGAGCTCATCCCACACGAGAAAAATGTCTGAGCGAACAATATCACTCCTAACAATAAAAACTTCATCTTGGAAACCTGTAATGGGAAAAATATATGTAATTACTCCTGTATTAAGAAGAAAAAACTTTTAACATATGTTAAAAAAAAAAAAATCTTTCCCTCACTTCTTTCCCTCTTATTTTAATTTCTTATGTGAGCCAATGGTACGATTCTCTCATCAGTGGGTTGGGATACGTTTTGAACTCTAAACCTATTGGCCGTTAATGTTTCCAAAATGTTAAATGGGCCTTCAAACTTAGGTGTTAGTTTATAATTGAGTCCTTTACGTACATTTACCTGTATGTATAAATTATCACCCACGGTATATGTTTTAGTTGGCTTCGCTATTTTATCATGATTCCTTTTCATTATGATTTGTGATTCTTCTAAGTTGTTTCGAAGGATATCAAAACGACTTTTGCTTGCATTTATACATTCTTTTAAAGGATTTGATAAATTAGCTGTAGGCGTTAATACATGGAAAGGCGTTCTAACTGGGGTACCATACAATGCCTCGTGCGGTGACATTTTAATTGATATATGATATGAATGATTCAGAGTACTCAGTACCGCAGGTATTGCAATATCCCAGTTGGGGTCTGATCCCCCTAGTGTTACTCTTAATATATTTAAAACCTTCCTATTCGCTCTTTCCACTAGCCCATTCGACTCTGGGTGATAGATCAGAGTATTGATTTTCTTTATGCTAAGGAATTCACACAATGAGGTAAGAACGTGATTATTAAATTCTCCACCCGAGTCTGAGATTATCATGTGTGGAATTCCATGTTTACAAATATAACACTCGTAAAACTTCCTAGCGCATTCAATCGCAGTTTTAGTTTTAAGCGCTATTAGTTCTGTATATCGAGTCAAAGCATCTACAATTACTAAGAGGTGCTTATTTCCTCTGTCTGACTCGTAAAATCCTGTTAATAAATCTAAATGTATCCTTTCAAAGGGTTGATTGGGCACGGGATAAGCCCCTAGGATGACAGGTGTTTTCTTGTGCCCTTTTTTTTTCCTGACAAGTAAAACAATTAGCTATGTGTTTTTTATATCTGTAAGCATCTTATGCCAATAAAACAATGATTTGGCTTTTTGTGACATTAATGAGAACCCCGGGTGTCCATGCAATGGGTTTGCATGCAACCAATTTAGGACAGTGGATATAAGTGAGATTGGTACCACAACCTGGTCGTTAGTCACGTGGTGTATTGCGGGTTTTCCTTGTTACGGTTCTACACAGAATATTGTCTTTGATTATATAATTCTGCTGCGTATACTTTATATATTCCTTTTCTTTATGATTGCCTTTCAAAGCATTTATAATTTTTTCTAATTTCTGATCTTTTCTTAGCTCAGTCTGTAATAATTCAGCACTCCAGCCCAGATCTTATTGTTCAGATATTGTTTTAACAATAGGCATGGATGTTGACATATCTATTAATTCAGCTAAAGGCTCCGTACAAGATGACACGGGGTTACGTGATAATGCATCAGCAATGATATTTGCTTTCCCTGGTAAATACCCGATTCTCGCGCCAAAGTCTTGAATGATCAAATGCCACCGAGTTCGTTTGTGGCTGTGGCTGAAGCCTTTAAAGAAGTCGGTTAGTGGTTTATGATCAGTAAGAACCTTAACGGGATAACCGTATATTATGAACTTAAAATGCACTAGTGAATTAACAATAGCTAGCCCTTCCTTGTCTATTACTGCATACTTACTTTCGGAAGTTCTCAGTTTTCGAGAATAAAAAGCTATCGGGAAAAATTGTTTTTCATATTGCTGTAGCAATACCCCACCTACTCCTAAGTCTAAGGCGTCTGTTGCAATGAAGAACTCCTTACCGAAGTCAGGAAATTTTAAGATAGGAGAACTACACAGTTCATCTTTCAAGGTATTAAACGCCTGTTGATGCTGCTCAGACCATATGAAATCTATGCCCTTCTTCGTAAGATCAGTTAAGGGAGCGGCTATTATTGAATAATTGCGTATAAAACGCCAGTAATATCCACTACAACCCAGAAATTGCTGTATTCCCTTGATATTAGTAGGTATCGGAAAGTTACGGATAGCCGACACCTTATCATGGACTACTTTAAGACCTTGGCTTGACACCGTAAAACCCAAATAGACTAATTCTGTTTTGAGAAATTCACACTTACTAATCTTTACCCTCAAGTTATGTTGTCTTAGTCTCTGTAGTACTAGTTCTAATTTAGGTAGATGTTCTTCTAAGGTATTGGAAAAGATTACAAGGTCGTCCATATAGGCATGCAATATATACCCTAGCAAGTCTCCAAACACTATGTTAATCATTCTTGTAAATGTTATGGGAGCACAACGTAAACCAAAAGGCATCCGTAAAAATTCATAATGTCCCCTGGCTGTGCTGAAGGCTGTGTATGGGATACTATTTTCTTTTAATGATATCTGGTGAAAGCCTTAATGTAAGTCCAAACTGGTAAAATATTTATTCTGACCTAGCAAAGATAAAATATCGTCAGTACATGGCACTGGGAATCGATCAGGGATCGTCTCCTCCTTTAGGCGACGGAATTCTACGCAGATACGCCATGTTTGATCTTTTTTCGGTACAACTATTAATGGAAAATTATAAGGGCTGTTCGATTTCCTAATGACTCCTCCTTCTAGCATTTTACCTACTTCATCATTTATTTCATTCTGGAATTACATAGGGAGTCTGTACGAGGGTACATAGATAATTTTCTGCTTGTCCTTTAACCTTATTTGATGCTCGATCACATCTGTTTTTCCTAAGGATCCATCCGTAGTGGAAAAAACATCGTGATACTCAGTTAAAAGTCCAAAAATTTTCTGCTGAATTTCTTCTTCTTGAATGTCTTTAATGATTTTATTTTTAATAGATTGCAAAAGGGATTCATCCACAACTGATTAAGCGTGATTGATTTCATCAACGGTAAGAATACGATGTTTATAAACTTCTACATCCAAGATATGTTGATTTTTGTGAATTACTAAAGTGGTATTTAAATGATTACAGACTTCAATATTATATTGTTGATTTGAGCCTACTGTATAAATAGCTTGTGTGACGGACAATCCGTTAATTTTCAAAGTGTCGGAAAGGATTAATATTTCAGATCCCGGTAACGTTTTCTTTATTTGCACTATTAAATTTGAAGTTACGTTCAGCTCGTTAGATTACGTGCAAGATGATATTACGGGTGAACGAGAATTCTGTTGGGTCGCGTATATTATTTCTTTATTAGTGAGACAAGTTATTGGTTCTTCAACGTACGTCACTGTTTTATTTGTCGTCTCCTTTATATCCAAAACTGATTTTAAGGTATTAGAAGACTTATAGAATTTGCCTTTGATATACACGCCGTGCTTGGCAGGGGCTAAGATAATGTTTTGATTGCCCATAGATGGGTATCCTATAATTACAGCTGGATACATATCAATGTTTTGTACAACAACAAATGTATCGGCAAACGTGCGCTTACTGACCTTGAACTGAACATGAGTTACGCCTATTACATTTAATTCATTGTTTCCTATACCCGAGAGCCTTACTCCGGAATTTTCTATTGGGAAGTTCGAAAACAACAAATGATGTGTCCTCAAATCCATGATATTACGTGGACTACCAGAGTAAAAAATAATGTAAAGGATCGGTGTTCTAAATTTACAGCATATAATGTTGGTCGTAACTCATTTTGGCTTATTATTGTATGGATTCGTTGCAAATCTACGGGAGCATGCACTGATTTATTTAATTCGGCCGTGTGTTTCATAGGAAAATCTATTGTCTCACAACGATCTGATAAAACATTAAATTGATTATTCAATACTACTGGAGTTAATTATGTGGTATTTGCTTTGCTCTGCACATTCTGAAAATTAGTCTGACCTTGCGAGTTCTGGTCTGACGACCCAGGATCAGCGTTATTTGAAGTACTGTTTGTTTGTTTTTGATTCTGAACTACATTGACGTTTGGCTGTTTCTTCTTATTGAACTGAGGATTTTTCTTTTTATTTCCATATGGAACTGACTGTGGAATTGACTGTGTATTTCTAGGATTCTGTTGTGTCTTACGCGAGTAGCACTGACTATATGAATGAGTAGAACTATTATGTAACGAACAGAATCTCGTTCTGCAGTCTGCAATCAAGTGACCTTGACATTTGCAATTATAACACGTCATTCCTGCGACTTGACTATTATAAACTACGTTTACTTGTTGTGGCTTAGTTTCATTCTTTGCAAAAACTTGTGTAAACACGGGATCAAGATCAGGACACTTAGACATATGTTTCTTTATCTGTTTATATACATCCAATTCCGTACTTGCTAGTGTTAACTTTTTATCAAAACACCGCACTAAAGCTTCAGGCAACATAAGTGTCATGCAAGTTAAATACATTAATCGTAAAAAATCTTTCACGGAGATGTTATCTCTAGTAACCCAAGTGGAATTACCTAAAATATCTTGATACTCGTTCAGCCTATCGGCTATGAGAGCTGCTCTCTCAATAACATTAAGCCAAGTCATAGTGGCTTGATTAAGTGTATTTCTTAATGTTAAAACTACATCTAAGGCTTCCTCACCTCCATAGACCGCACGTAGCCTAACTTTGAAATTATCCCATGTAACTCCCTCTTGAAATGAAACTCCCCTTAAGTACGCACTCGCATCTCCTTTAGAAAAGTCTATAAAATTTTAGCTTCTTATAATTGTACAAATGGGTCTATAATTTGTTTAGCATTTAAACAGGCATCGACGGATGAAATCCATGAATCCACATTCTGAGGCAAGAACCCATTAACCCAACCTTGAAAAGGAAGGATTGCAGAGCGAGCATTTACTAGTGTCACAATGGGAGGGGGTTTACCATGTCCTGGGGTTAGGTTACTCGGTCCAGGGGTGGGGCTCACAGGAGGCGTCATGTTTACTGTACTTCTTTTTCTATCTCTACGACTCCTTGCAATCCTATCAAAATATCTATATGAATACAGACGTCCACTGCGTAAACGCATAAGCACTAAATGATAGAAATTATAACAAAATCCCCCAAAACAATGACACTAATACAAAGATATTTCCCGAGAACTTCTGAAAGAAAACGGAATTAGCACAGAAAGAAAAAAAATTCTAGACGAGAATTCAAAGTTGAATACAGTTTCCTTAAATGAAAGAAAATTAAAGATTAGCAAACAACTCACCCCAGCAATAATGGACGATTGACCCGTGATAACTACACTTCACTGTCTAAAACTGAAATGAATAAAGAAAATGTACTTAGCTTCGGTTTATATGGGCGTAGGGTGATGTCGTCATTTCCCCTCTCTCTCACTGGATTGTTTCTTCTTATTGATGTTTGGGTGAATGTTTTCGGTCTGATTTCCGTTGAATGTAGTGCTTCCTGGATATGTTTCTTCAATGTTTAGTAAACGTTGAATGTCAGTCCTTGGTTTTCTTAGGATGTTGATTGAAGATCCAGTTCCTCAGTTTGTATAACATTTATTTGTTGGTATTAAATGTTTTCATTTCTTTGGTGGACGTAGATACTTAGTCAAAATTGTAGATTCATTACTGTTGATTTCTTGAAGATCTTTCTCTGGCTCTTAGAGTTTTATTCGCTGCCACCATTTATTGGTGTGCTACTGTTAACACACATTCGGGTTCCCATCAAATGTCATCTTCAATGTGTTGTATATTAGACTTGGTATGTTACATTTTCAAGTAAGTCTAGGTAAGTTAACTTTAAAATAGTTTATTCTTTAAAAACAGTTATTAACATCTCCATCACAGGAGTATAGATGGTTTGGTCGGATGACCATTCCATATGACATCTCAGTAAGAACTACCACAAATATCCATATTGATGTTAAAGTTTAATTAGTTATCTCAGCACTTAATGATTTATTGTAAACACAACATTAATACCGGAAGGTACTTAGTTCCGTTCCCAGAGACAACTCTTT
>NC_090735.1:39360915-39368415 GCF_036898095.1 Palaemon carinicauda | reverse complement strand
TTAATAGTAACAAAAACAATAGGCTTACCAATGAGAAGTTTATAGCAGTTTACCATTCCATCACACTATATGTTATTGATATGCACTTTGGTTTTCTGCATTCTTTAGATATGAAACTTGAAAACGAATTTACTATTTTCAGTTTTATGTCGGGATTGTGAAGGTTTTTTTATTTCTTTTTTTTTTGGGGGGGGGAGGACAAATCATGATTGATATATTGATAATATAATGGTTGTAATTTCCATAACCATTATTATTATTATTATTATTATTATTATTATTATTATTATTATTATTATCATGGTTACTTTCAGAATTCCTTGAATTAGGTGTGTACTTGGATAAGTCTTACGCATGACTGCTTTAATTTTAAATTTGCAATACAATAATGATTATAATAATGATAATCGAAATTTTAACCTCTATTTTAACTCTGGTTTCAGGGGTGGCTTAGGAAAGGTTACTTATCTTAATGAAGATTCCTTTAGAAAAACTGAATTTTTGTCGATGTTTTCTTTTAAGTGTCATTAAACCAGGAAAATGGTGCCTTTAATTTCTAAAAAATATATTTATAATGTTATCAATAATTAGGCAATGAGTTTCATTGCTTACAAGTCTTAATTACGCAGCTGTTGTTTTTTAAAGAACTTTCTTTGGAATTCCGTCATACTTTATTGAGAGAGAGAGAGAGAGAGAGAGAGAGAGAGAGAGAGAGAGAGAGAGATTAGTTAAGAATTGTGTTCATGATTAATAATCATCCAGTTGTTCATCGGTGCCCGCTAACTACCAAACATACATAACCAATAAACCCAGTGATTTGGTCAGGAACATAAATTAACCAATCAATCTCTCAGGTACAATCTATTGTTCTTTCCTCAACCATTTTTCTCATCGTAAATTAGACATTATATGATTATTCCTATTCATATGATACTCTATACATTATCGCTACCATAGAAATTCCACAATTCATTTATACTCACTATTCCAATTTCCCGGGACAGAAGGCTCACTATGATGTATAGCTCAAGATCTAGTGAGTCTACCTTATATGATTACTCTCTAGAGTCTAGTCATACCTAATCCTCCCATTCGACTCTCCAGTTATCTCGCATGGCCCATATCTCTTTTGATATCCTGACTTGTCTTCACTTTAGCAAATGCATCTTCATAACTTCCATCGTGTGTGTTCTTAACGGCGGAGAGAATAGGTAGAAGTTCTCTATATCACTCATCCTGCCAAGGTCTCTTATATCACTACAGACGATTAACGATTTAAATAAAATTAGTCTGGTTATGAATTATTATAGAGAATTTCTCCTTGTCAGTATATTTCTTAGCATTAATAATCTTAATTGATGAAGTTGGATTTTAACCATTTTTTTCCTCACTGGTCTATTTTCCTTGTTGGAGACCGTGTGATTATACTTTACTTTAAGGGCTGCTTTTCCGGTCCCGTACATCAAGGGAACCCTACTCTTTACCGGACCTCCACTATTGTTTTAGCATCCTGCTTTTCCAACTATGGTTATACCTTAGCTAATAATAATAATAATAATAATAATAATAATAATAATAATAACTAAGAATGGTAGTTCATGGTTTTCTTCTTCCTCTTTCGTAGAATTTATCTTAGGGTGTTGAGAATTTAAATAAGTAAAAAATTGTTCAGCATGCTCTTATTTCTCAAATATTATATATGTGTCATCCACATACCGTCTGTAAAATATAGGCTTAAATTCTATTGGACATTGTTCTAACCATTTCTTTTCGTAATAACATAGAAAGACATTTGCTAGAGGTGCACTAAGAGGTTGTCCCATTGCCAACCCATATTTCTGTTTATAGTACTCGTCATTGAACATGAAGTAGCTGTTATCTGTTGCTTGTTTCAACCTTTGTTTGAGTTCTTCTTTATCTACATACCTAACCATGTTTTCGTCATTTATTTGTTCAAGTATTATATTAATTGTTTCTTCAACTGGCACATTAGTGTAAAGGGATTCTATGTCGTAGCTGACCATATAGTTATCACTATTTATCTTTATATTCTTTAAGTCATCTATAAGCTGCATGCTGTTTTTTAAGTATATTTGTTAAAAGTAAAGTTTTCTATGAATTGTATTAGGAATTTTGAGAAAGCGTCCAATGGTGTTTTTCTAGCTGACATTACTGGTCTAATAGGAATATTTTCTTTGTGTACCTTAGGCAATCCATATAAAATTCCCGGCCTTGTACCTGTTGCATATACTGTATATACCTCTTTATATTCTTTTTCTGTTATAATTCCTTTTGATTGCAATTTTCTTAGATTTCTGTTAAGTCTATCTTCGAGCAATATCGTATGTTTGAGTGGGTCATCTACATTTAAAGAAAATACGAAAAAACTAAACTAGATGTAGTGTTCTTAGAAAAATGTCTTTTATATAATTTAACCGCAAAATTTGTGCGCTTCAAACTATATAAGAAAACATTACATCGAAAACCGTTCTACAAAGAGTGACGAACAACGCTACTTCTCAACGAACTTCGATCGAAAAGGAAAGACCTGAGTGTACAACAAAGAGTGCTTTTAGAGTGTCATGATACTGTAAAAAACAGATTAAGTTTTTTAGATTTTAATCATATTCGATCTATTGTACTTAAAAATATTGAGAAATATAAAGATAATGTAATGTTAACACATGCCAAAAGGTTATTTTTTCTAGGGGGATTTTATAAACCGCCGACAGTTGATGTAAATAAAGCTGTGTATAACTTTTCAGATAGGCTCTTGAGTAGGAGGGAAAAAGAATTATTATATTTAGGGTTAGAAAATAATTTTGCTCCCTATGTTAAAGAGTTTCATTGGCAATTCTCTTTTGAATTGTTTGTTGATAAATTTCAAGTTAGACCGCAAAAACAAGGTGAGACGAAAGAAGTACTTTATAGTTAAATGAGACAATTATATGGTAATGTCATATACAAACAAAGATTTGAAAACAGAACGAGATTCTTTCATAAAGACGACATACAAATCTTAAAGAAGTTGGGAAAAGATGAAAATTTGATCATATGTAAACCGGATAAAGGAACAAATCAGACTATTTAAAAAAGGTAAAGGAGGTACTTGAAAAGGATAATTCTTTTGAAAAGGTAAATATAGATGACCCACTCAAACATACGATATTGCTCGAAGAAAATTGCAATCAAAAGGAATTATAACAGAAAAAGAATATAAAGAGGTATATACAGTATATGCAACAGGTACAAGGCCGGGAATTTTATATGGATTGCCTAAGGTACACAAGGAAAATATTCCTATTAGACCAGTAATGTCAGCTAGAAAAACACTATTGGACGCTTTCTCAAAATTCCTAATACAATTCATAGAAAACTTTACTTTTAACGAATATAATTTAAAAAACAGCATGCAGCTTATAGATGACTTAAAGAATATACAGATAAATAGTGATAACTATATGGTCAGCTACGATATAGAATCCCTTTACACTAATGTGCCAGTTGAAGAAACAATTAATATAATACTTGAACAAATAAATGACGAAAACATGGTTAGGTATGTAGATAAAGAAGAACTCAAACAAAGGTTGAAACAAGCAACAGATAACAGCTACTTCATGTTCAATGACGAGTACTATAAACAGAAATATGGGTTGGCAATGGGACAACCTCTTAGTGCACCTCTAGCAAATGTCTTTCTATGTTATTACGAAAAGAAATGGTTAGAACAATGTCCAATAGAATTTAAGCCTATATTTTACAGACGGTATGTGGATGACACATATATAATATTTGAGAAAAAAGAGCATGCTGAACAAATTTTTACTTATTTAAATTCTCAACATCCTAAGATGATAATAATAATAATAATAATAATAATAATAATAATAATAATAATAATAATAATAATAATAATAATAATAATAATAATAATAATAATAATAGATATTTCTTTTTGAATTCATCTTTTAGATATGAACATCATTCTATTTCGACAGCAATATCGTTCCAATTATTCTTTCGATTTGCTATTCACATCACAAAGAAATAACAAGCATCGGCGTTTAGGGTCCAATAATGGCTCCCTGAAGAAATGTTCTTGCTAAGGCCAACAGATGTCTCCAAGAGGTATGGCTACCAGATGTATTGCATGCTCTGAATTGTAATTCCATGGACACAGTGATATATAGGCCATTTGTATAACTTTTTTTTTTTTTTTTTTTTTTTTTTTTTTTTTTACACTATACATCAGGGATCGACCAGCAGTTTCGTTTCGCATGGAATAATTTTAAATATGTTTCATATAATATAACAATAACCATAACGAATAGAAAACAACTCTGAGAGTGCAGACCTCAGCCAGCGTAGCTTATTTCTCGAAACCAGCTTGCCTTTCCCAGAATCAATTTAGACCGTAGGCGTATTTGAAGTCTGAGTGACAATCAAGTGCGAATTGGGGTTAAGATTAGGGCTAATTCGGTTGACCTTTCGTTTGACATTGACCTTGACCTTTGACCTATGACTTTCAAAATTGAATCACTTCCACGTCTTAACATAACAATTAATTCCAGGAAGCTGTTCACAAACTCTGATATAAGGACAAACAGACAAACAGGGGCGAAAACATTGCCTCCTCCCAGCTTCGTTGGCGGAGGTAATAATAAGAAATTATAAGAATAATCATATAGATATTAAGGCAGTTCACTTTTAGTGACACTAGTATTATAGGGAACAACACTATAGTCAATTCTTTTTAGCGAGGCAGATTTGCACCGACTCGCAAGGGTGCCCTTTCAGCTCGGAAACGTTTTTTGATCGCTGATTGGTTGGACAAGATAATTCTAATCAATCAGCGATCAGGAAAGTTTTTCCGAGCTAAAAGGGCACCGCTGCAGGTCGGTGCAAATACACCTCATTAAATAAAATTGAGTATATATATATATATATATATATATATATATATATATATATATATATATATATATATATATATATATAAAGTATAACGCAGGAGATGTATTTCCTTAATTTTTTTCTAATTTCTAGTTTTATATAGAATTTGAAGAATTATTAGCCTGACATATTAAATATTCGTATTCAAAAATATTTGGGATTTTGGATAAGTAAACACTGGCGTTTCTTGAAGTTTAATTTTCATGCCAACACCTCTTGTCATAGATCTAGATGAAAACAAAACCATGATTAAAGAATTCACCTCTAAAGCCCCAACTGATCAGTAGACTTTATAGAAAGGTAGTTGGCATCAGACTGCCAGTTTTAAAGCTTTTTACTTCAAACTTTTGATGAAAATTAATTATCTAATATATTTTTTAAAGAAGACTCCTGTTTAAAGGGTTATTTTAGGGGGGTGGGGGCTTTGAAGATAAAGAAGATACATCCAGATTTGAGATAATGGCAAATCCCAACCCGAAGTTTATAGTAATGTTTCGAGTGTAAGTACTCTCGATGTGGTAGCTTATTTGAAATGTCCCTGGACTGGTGTTCGAGACTCACTTGGGCTCTATAGTTTCTTATACTGTATGCAACCTCACTGTCCTTGTGAGCTAGGGATTAGGGGATGTTGTTTAGGGGGGAGGATAGGTCTACCGGGTGAGTCATCACCAGCCGATGCCTGTCCCTCCCTGGTTTTAACTTGGAGAAGTGATTTGGGTGCTGATTATATGTATATATGATCAATTTCTAGGGCATTATCCTTACGCTTTCCTCTGCCATTCATGAGTAACTATTAAACTGAAGAAAATTTTTTGAATAAAGATGATTAATTTTATGTACACTTTTTTACAGTTGACATTATTTTATGTCTAAATTGAGAGAAAGTTAGTATGATCATTATTATTATTATTATTATTATTATTATTATTATTTTTTTTTTTTTTTTAAGAAACAGGCAAAAAGACTATTTTCCGTTGTTTAATTATTAATGTTATGAAGATTGAGAAAATATTTATTTAAATATGATTTCCATGCAGCCCTGTGAAGGAAATGTTAACATGGGTCTTTATTCCACCTCAATATCCTCATACTGAAGTATTGTAATAACCATTTTTTGAATAGAATAAAGTCTTTTCAACTTTATCTTAGAAATACCAAGAAGTTTCTACAACTGTTTAAATAATCTAGTAGTACATTTTCTTTAAAAATGGTCCATTCACTAGTGAAAACAGCCAGAGAGTTATGTTTAAGTTAAATCTTCAAAAATTTTAAGTTCTTCACAATCTATAACATCGACGATTTGTAATGGAAGATGATGCAGCTTATTTTACTTCCTTTTGAACAGCCTGGTTCCTTTATATATATATATATATATATATATATATATATATATATATATATATATATATATATATATATATATATTTACATCAGATTGATAAAAATTAACATTATGATAATCCTTAAACATTAATTTTGCAATTTGATAAATACATTTTATATCAAAGCTAGGAAAAAAAAATTACCAAACTGAAAATTCAAAGTGAAAGGAGAGGAAGATATAAGCTTCATAAGATGGCACTAAATTTTGAGATGAGACGTCATACCAGGATAAGAGGTAGATTTATTGAAGGCAACGAAGCAAATATAAAATCTAACCTTCGACGGTGGACGCGAGAACGCGAAAATGACTGAAGAATTTATTGCGGTCGAGATGGTATGAGATAAGCTCAAGGAATGAGAGACACATTTCAAGCTCGGAGACGAAGTTTGATAGAGAGAGAGAGAGAGAGAGAGAGAGAGAGAGAGAGAGAGAGAGAGAGAGAGAGAGAGAGAGAGAATGTACTTCATCCCCAATAACTTCTCAGTAAATTATGTTTAAATTCCAATATAGGTAAAACCTAGCTTTCATGAAATATCTGAGTGGCCTATGGCTTTTTTGCTTATAAGTTGTTTTTTTTATGTTCAATAATAATTCATTAATTTGAATGTAATAAAAAAAGTATAAGCATTCACCATTAGTATTTGAAAATGAAAAATTCTTAATTTCACATTCAAAGAAAATCAATCACTCTTCCGTGATATGTAAAAAAAATATAAAAAAAAAGAAAAAGACAATGAAAGAATAGGCAACCTATCATTATCACCTGCACTACTATGTGATCTCTTCAGAAAATGCTCTTCTTTCGTGGATCTCCCAAAGCATTCCTTATGTTGAGGCAACAAAAATAATTAGTAATGTTGCTTTTTCCTTTTCCTTATGCTGCCTCAGTGAATTTCAAAATTACTTAAGTGTAGTTAAGGGACCAAGTTTAATTTCTGTCGATACTTCATATACACTCTTCTTGGTCTATGATAATGGGAAGCCTCTGTCTATTCGTTTACGTGTATGATAATGGAGGTTTTACATGAATTGTTCGTGAGGGGGTTGATAGTCGATAATTTCAATTGTTAGTATGCCCAATACTGCAATGTTTTATCTTTGTGGTTTGGTAATACCATAACACACCTTTATGAAAAGAATATTGCTTCCATATGCTTTCA
>NC_090735.1:39343415-39348415 GCF_036898095.1 Palaemon carinicauda | reverse complement strand
TGAACTGGATCCTCGCTGCAGAGAATGGATATCCAAAGAAAGCTAAATAGCTTCACACTGTAGCTCTGCAAAGGCGAGGAGTAAATATAATCCAGTAGCAAATGTCGTGCCCTTCAATGTTGGAGGCTCAGAAACACACTGAGGCCAACTCCTCCAAGCGAAAACCTCCATACCTCGGATAATGAAGGAGAGCTGCCACGTAACCAACACAACTTGAAAATATAAAATAGTCGTTAGCCAATAATAAACACCAAGATAACCACCGGTGAAAAGATAAACTATCAAAACAAAAGTAAACAATAAGATACAGTATAATAAACCTTATACATCTATAAAAACTTAAATAAATTAGAAAAATAAAGCAATAATATTACACCTCCTCACCCAACCAAAAAAAAAAAATTTTTTTTTTTTTTTTTTTTTAAAGTGATTTGAATTACAACATACAGGTTATCACATAATGAAATATTAAACCAACACTCAAAAATTTGAAATATTAAACCAACACTCAAAAATTTGAAATATTAAACCAACACTCAAAAATGATTATTAAACAAACTGCAAAAACATGGCAAACAAAAGGAAAGAGGGGGGCAAGTACCAAGGTTTGCAGCTCACAAGGATAGCAATATATAACCAATACTAAAAAAAAATCTTAAACCTAAATTAATCACAAGTAAACTTTCCAAAACCAGAAAACCAAAACATCACCATTCGATAAATAGGTTCCAAACCTAAAAATTTCACATCACTCATATCATTAATAAACTTAATTAAGAGTCATTGCACTAACAACCGGATTCTGTATATATAGTCCAAAAGCTATAACCTTTTCCACACAATACACTGTTCCTTTTCAGGGATACACATCACTCACTATCAATAAATGTTGATCACAAAAACCACTGTCTATTTCAGTGTTATATATCACACTTATCACCATAGTGTCCAATACATACACACACACCGAACGACACAGAGAAGACCACCACAAGACTCCCCTGCGCAAACAAACAAACAAACTCGATGAAGCGTAATTATTAGCCTGAAAATACAGAATACCAGATTAGTGCCTATCTCTTTTCTTAGCTTATTATAAACCTTATCGTACCTGAAACCTCTAAACCTTAGTAGATTAACCTTAACTCAGTCTAGGGTACCACTCATACACCAGCCTGTAGCGCCTAAAAAACGGCTGTTGTGCTACAGACCCGTGAGCCCATGACCCATCTAATTAATCAATCATTGGAAAGTACCAGTGATCACCCTCACCTTTTAACCTTAAAGATCCCATATAATATACCCAGAACATTATAGCCTTCTG
The DNA here is from genome assembly GCF_036898095.1 of Palaemon carinicauda. NCBI lineage: Eukaryota > Metazoa > Arthropoda > Malacostraca > Decapoda > Palaemonidae > Palaemon > Palaemon carinicauda. The sequence goes on along the minus strand of NC_090735.1, from coordinate 39,347,091 downwards.
TAAACAAACCATGATTAATAAATCTTAAATATACATTTACTTCTACTCACTACGTGCCCACTTCAACAGCACACACACCATAATTAGAACGATACAGATACTACCTTTAATAACTGCATAGCCCTCTGTCAATTAACTAATATTCAACGCTGCGAGAGAGAAAATCGGCAACAATATTATCTTTTCCTGGGATGTGGGAAAATTCTAAATTCCACTCTTGCAGCATGAGACTCCACCTCATCAATCGTTGATTTTTATTTTTGTATCTGCTGATGAATGTCAGGGGATTATGGTCTGTCAAGACCTTAATAGGGGTATCTGAGGAGGAGAGATAAACCTGAAAATGGTTAATAGCGAATACTAAAGCAAGAGTCTCTTTCTCCACAGTGGAATACCTACGTTGGGCGGAGGACAATTTTTTTGAAAAGAATGCGACAGGATGAGAAACTCCCTGCTCGTCATTCTGCAACAACACCGCTCCTACACCAACGTCACTTGCATCCGTGGCAAGAGAAAAAGGAAGGTCAAAATCAGGAGCTCTCAAGACAGGGAAATTAATTAAAACTCTTTTTAAATTATCAAAAGCCCTTTGCGTTTCATTCGTCCAGACAAATGCTACATTCTTTCTCAAGAGATTTGTTAACGGATCGGCTATATCCGAAAAATTCCTAACAAACCTTCGGTAGTACCCACTCAAACCAAGGAATCTTCGGACATCCCTCCTACATTTAGGGACTACCATATTTTCAATACTTTCGATATTGGCCTGCTTAGGAGCAACTTTACCATTACCAACCTCATGACCCAAATATACCACCTTCGCCTTTGCGAAATCGCTTTTCTTTAAATTAATTACCAAATTTGCCTTTTTCAACACCTCAAATAGTGCCCTAATACGTTTTAAATGGGTTTCCCAATCATCGCTATAAATAACAATATCATCAATATACACAACACATCCTTCTAAACCATGGACTAAAGTATTCATTAACCTCTGAAAGGTAGCAGCCGCGTTCTTCATACCAAACGGCATAACTTTACATTGAAACAATCCCTGTGGTGTTACAAAAGCAGACAGGGCCCTTGCCCGCTTTGAAAGAGGAACTTGCCAATAACCTTTCAACAAATCGAATTTGCTAATGTATTTGGCCTTCCCCATTCGATCAATACAATCCTCAATTCGAGGTAATGGATAACAATCAGATTTAGATAACTCATTCAACTTACGGTAATCAAAACATAACCTGAAATCACCGTCGGATTTCTTGACCAATACAACAGGTGATGACCAAGGACTTTGACTAGGTTCAATTAGGTCATGTTTTAGCATATAATCCACTTCCTTTGCTACAACCTCATTTTTGAAGGGATTCAACCTGTAAGGAGATTGTTTCACAGGAGTGGCGCTACCTACCTCTACATCATGTTCAAGGACCGAAGTCCTACCCGGTACATCCGAAAATAATTCTTTATAATTAGATACTAAATTTTTCAAAGACCTTTGTTCTTCCTTACCGAAATGTGAAATTACTCCCGAAAATTTTTCCAAAGACTTTCTATTATCCGACCGCCATTCACACCCATTAAAACAATTATCATCAATACCCTCCCCCTCTGAAAAAGAAAAATGGTTATTGTTCTCAGAATCTACCGTGTTCCCAATAGTTGCCACAGGAATGACTTTTTCCCGTTCCATATAAGCTTTCAACATATTTACATGACACAGTTGAAAAGGTTTCCTTCTTTGAGGTGTCTCCACTAAATAGTTAACTTCACTTACTTTTTTCAAAATTTTCCAAGGACCTGAAAAAGAAGCTTTCAATGGATTCCCTGGGAAGGGTAACAAAACCAATACTTTATCGCCTACCGCAAAGTCGCGTGCCTTGGACCTTCTATCAAAGAAAAACTTCATTCTTTTTTGGCTACATAATAAGTTTTCACCCGCAAATTTCCAAGCCTTGGTTAATTTATCGCCTAGATTAGACACATAATCCAATAAATTAACCTCAGGGACGTCTCCCTCCCAAGACTCACGAACCACATCAAGAGGACCTCGAACACAATGGCCAAACACAAGGCTGAAAGGCGAAAAACCTAAAGACTGACTGGGGACAGAACGAAAAGCGAACAACAAATAAGGTAATTCCTTATCCCATTCAGAACCATTAATCAAACAATATTTCTTTACCATGGATTTCAGGGTCTGATGAAATCTCTCCAGAGCTCCCTGGCTTTCCGGATGATATGGAGAAGAGGTCACATGTTTTATATTTAACTCTGCCATTTTATCTTTGAAATACCTGCTAACAAAATTAGAACCACAATCCGATTGAATAATCTTAGGCATCCCAAACCTGGTAAAAAAGTCAATTAGTACATCTACAATTTTAACACTTTTTATTGTACGTAGTGGTATTGCCTCGGGATATCGAGACATCCTATCCATGAGTGTCAAAATATATTCATTACCACTACGCGTCTTCGGCAATGGTCCAACCACATCAATAATGACTTCCTTAAAAGGTTCGGAAACTACAGGAATAGGACATAGAGGCGATTTTGGAATCCGCTGATTGGGTTTACCGACCCTCTGGCACACATCACAACTATTGACAAACTTCTTTACATCTGCCTTCAACTTCGGCCAATAATAATTCCCTAACAATTTGCAAGAAGTTTTATGAATTCCAAAATGGCCGGCCAGACCACTTTCGTGCGCCAATGACATTAACTCCTTCCTGTAACCAAAAGGAACCATTATCTGTTTCACAATTTCATAATCAACATTATCCACCCCAATAGGCCTACTCAACCTATATAAAATATTATTAAATATCTTAAATTTGGGACCAGTCATATCAGACACCTCACCTGACTCGATAGAGAGTTCCCGAAACTCCTTTTTCTGGGCTTTGATTAGCTCTTCAGTAGTCCAATTTAACTTGTCCGTTAACATTCCAAGATCTACAGCTAGGCTATCACTACGATCTAAACTACTTAAATCTACATCAATTGTTGACTCTGCAGCGTCAACAATTCTAGCACTAGAACGAGTAACTGCTGCTACTTCACTATTAGGGTTTATCAATATCGGACAATTATTATTCTTCATAGCCACATCATTCCCTAACACAACATCAACCTCCTTAACCGGGAATTTATCAACTATGGCCAATTTCAAATTCCCTGCAAAGGAAGGGCAGATTAAATAAAAATTTTCAATAGCATATGACTTTACAGAATCAGGAAAACCAGCCAATAACACAAATTCCCCACTTTTGGGTACAAAATTACAAGGTAATGCCTCCCTTAGAATCAAAGACTGAGCTGCCCCGGTATCACGCAAAATACGCACTCGTCTTTTCTCGGAAGAATTGGCGAAGGAGACACTACCGAAAGACAAATATCTGTCAAAACAACCAGGTAGTCATTGATCAGCGGATGTTGTTGGGGTAGGTTCTCTCTCTCTCTCTTCCACACCCATCACTGGCCTAACATTAGCATTTTGAGATTTTCTAAACGCATAACACATACTCTTTACGTGCCCCTTCTTATTGCAAAAGAAGCACGTCAATGTTTTCAATTTCTCTGGATTATATATATTTGGCCTATTGCCTCTGTTAGGAGAAAAATTATTATTAGCGTTACCCTGATTATTATTACTTCCCTGATTATT
>NC_090735.1:39335915-39338415 GCF_036898095.1 Palaemon carinicauda | reverse complement strand
ATATATATATATATATATATATATATATATATATATATATATATATACATAATATTCAGAGAACTACGTACTACTACAATTCACAGTTATGATATTATCCTAAAATAGAAAAAAGTAATTTTGCAGGCTAAGAGAACTTTTCCAATGACAAACTTTTCTAGCTAAATGACAATGCAGTTAAGTGAAGCCTTAATTCTGTTTCCAAAAACAAATGGCGCTTTGCTCACGAGTTTGACTTAAATAATTGTTAAGGATTTTTTTCTTTGAATTCATGAAAAGATTTTCTCTATCCACGAATGCAATATAAACATGCGACTTTGTAAATAAAAATTTACAATTGATGTATGAAGTTATACATAAAAATTGACCCATCATTTGCATCTGCCAAGCGATTACCTATCATCTTTTCAAACTATAAATAAAAATGTCGTTATTTTTATAATACCGTACCTCCAATTTCTATCAACTTTGGAAATTTTCATGATTGTTTTTCCATTATGCTTGCTTTTTTGAATAAATCTTGTAAAGGTTTGTGATAATGTTCCAAAGCATTAAAAAAAAAATCCTATGTAAAGTGATGAACAGAGATTTATAACAAAAACTAGCGGAAAAAGAGGATAGTGTCTCAGCAATATCGTGTTTTATTTCGCACACACACACACACACACAGCAGAGGGTGACTCCATAAAGCTAAGGTCTTCTTGTTTGCCACTTACACAAGTTACGAATACACGCACACACATAATAATAATAATAATAATAATAATAATAATAATAATAATAATATTCCTTATATAATTTTTATCAATAGGATATATACCTTATATAATTTCTATCAATATGATATACACCTGGTTTCCCTGTTGGATCCATCTGTATCATCATTCTTTTCCAACTAAGGTCGTAGCTCCTAAATAAATAAATAAATATATATATATATATATATATATATATATATATATATATATATATATGTATGTATATATATATATATATATATATATATATATATATATATATATATATATATATATATATATATATATATATATATATACTAACAAGTTGCAGTGAATTAGAATTGAGACATTTACAGGATGTCCAAAAATTATAGATTATTATTTCTTATTATGAATGTAAATTGACGTTACTAATTGTGAGTGAAAGTCAATGGAATAGTACAGTACTGTATATCCCCAGTCTTGATGTAAATAAAGATACGGGAAAGCTTTTGTGAAAAATTCATATCAATATTGAAAGTGGTATGGTTAACTGATTAACTACTGGCAACGGTCGTTCGCTAATTATTAGTCCAAGCTCTTAGCTCTCCGAGCAGTTGGTATTGGACGCGTTGTTTACAGTTTCCAGCACTAAAACGAAGAGAAAGTATTTAAAAAGATTAACTACCGTTAGGTAGTTGATACATCTATTGTGACCGATTGGCGAAGGTGGCAGTGAAGTAGTTCTCTTCCCTAAACAAATTAGTCGTGTCTGGACGTTTGTCGGTTCTACTTGTGTGTATATTGTAATCGAAAGTGCTGATTCGTACGATGACAGTGGTGCTACAAGTTTATTATAATATTGAAGAAATATTTGGTGTCAAGACAGAAGCATGGATTAAACCATATTGCGTTAATGCTGAAGGACTATTCAATGTGTTGAGTGTTGAAAGAGAAGTATATATTGAACTATGTTGTGGGTCAAAAGTAATTCAAGATCATGTATTGACTATTGACTCTAATATAAAGATGGCTGCTCTTCTATTTTGTGGGCCCTTAAGCTTATAGCATTTTCTTATATATAAGACTTTATGAATATTAACTTTAGTAATAACTTTATCAATAAAATTTTAATTATTATTCAGTTGTTAATTGAGGCAAGATGAATATCCTACGTAGGAAAGACAAGACCACAAATTTTGTGTAATGCGCGTAAATGTGTAATTCCTACTTGATGTAGACATAAGTCTCTGTATTGAAAAAAAAATCCATGTAGGCATTACAACAAGCAAAGAAGAAAACTTAAATTGGCGTTGATAAACAAAAAATCACTGAAAATAATACTGAAAAAAAAAAAAAACTTTAACCGTTCCTGGAACTAGATTCCGAAGAAGCTAGAAAGGGAATAGCTGTGTTAGATGACCTACTGAGAGGGAAAATTAAGCAAAAACCATGAAGTAAAAGAAATTAGACAGCAAGAAGGAAGAAATGAGAGGTTAATAGAGATACTGCACTGTAGAAGGCTAAAAACTGGGTGCGAGTGGTTGAAAAGGAAGCTGTTAAACCTTAATGCCTACATTATACTGGGTGGTGTGTTCTGTGTAGGGTTACCATTATGTGATAAAGTAGTTTGTGTATCGGCGTAACCAACAAGGCTGTACTACTATCCATACTAGGCTGGTTTGCTGGGAGCAATCGGACGAAGATCTCCCACCATTACTAATCCGCAATGGCCAGCGTGACGATAAAAACTCCAGTCATGAATAAAGTCATGTGAGGCC
>NC_090735.1:39323415-39328415 GCF_036898095.1 Palaemon carinicauda | reverse complement strand
GGCAGGCTGCCTTCATTTCATTAGTAGTGAAGACTGAGCAGCCTTTCCCTGATATATCATACTCTTGTAAAATTTATATGAAATCCCTAAGTAGACTGGAATGGGATTTTGCATGATCTTTTGTGCTTGAATTGGTCACAATTATATAGTAGTGTAGATCCTGTTGTCCCTTTGAATGAGAATCTAGTCAACATGATTGATAGGCGTATCCCTTCTCGTGTGCTAAGGTACCGAGTGAAGGATAAACCGTGGTTCAATGATGATTGTAGACGTGCTTATTTGGAGAAGCAGGAGGCCTATTACCTTTGGAAGGTAACAGATCAGATTTGACCTGGAACAACTATACCCAGCTTCGAGCTTTTGCTCAGAAGTTTATGCCTCAACTGAAAAGGAGTAAAATTTAACCATAAAAGAAACCCTTTCTGGTACAACTCAGGAACATAAATGATAGTCTACCCTTAAATATGTACTCTTTGGTGTAGATGCAACAGTTCCTCCTCTACTTAAACCAGATGGCTCAGTCACTCACTGTCCAAAGGAAAAGGCAACCCCTTTGGCTGATGTTTTTGACAGTAAACAGAATAATGAAAAACTTGAATTTCCTCATTCCTGTTTTCCTGAGGCTATACTAACTAGTTTAGCTTTTCGATCTCGTGAGACTAAAGCTCTGTTGATGGACCTTGATGCTTATGGAGGTGTAGACCCAAATGGTATTTTTCCAATGTTTTTTATAAAGACCAGATTTCTTAGCTCCAAAGTTATCTGGTTTTTTTGTACAAGTTAGCAAGAAGAGGAGCTTTTAGCACTTGTTGGAGAATTGGTAATGTTACTCCTCTATGTAAATGTGTTTGTGGTAGCTCAAGTCCCACTGATTACCGCTCAATTTCCATAACTCCTATATTATCTAAAGTTTTTGAACGTCTTTTGGCAAAACTTCTTAATAGGTTTGCTGAAGGTAATCATCTACTCCATAGTTTGCAATTTGGTTTTCGTAAAGGCCTCGGAGCATGTGATGCCCTTCTTACAATCTCCAATGCTGTAGAGATCTCCCTTGATTGTGGTCAGGAAGTTCGTATGATTGGCCTTGATTTTAGAGCTGCCTTTGACCGTGTTAATCATGAGGCCCTTGTTTTCAAACTCAAACAGGCGGGAGTGGGTGGGTCGTTTCTTAGCATTATTATGGATTTTTCAAGTAATAGATCTCAAAGAGGAGTTGTTGATGGGCACCATAGTGTGTATAGGAATGTGATATCCGGTGTTCCACTGGGTAGTGTTCTCGGCCCATTACTTTTCTTACTATATACACATGACATGTGGTTTGGTCTAGAAAACATGCTTGTTGCATATGCAGGTGATGCTACTCTCTTTGCATCGATTCCATCCCCTGAATGTAGATCTGGGGTTGTTGAATCCCTTAATAGAGATTCAGCTAAAATTAGTGCATGGTGCAAATTATGGTGTATGAAGTTGAATCCTAACAAAACTGAAAGTATGATTGTAAGTAGGTCAAGGACGGTGGCTCCTCAACATCCGGAGCTCAGTATTGATAATGTTTCTTTAAATTTGTATGACTTTTTTAAAGTTTTAGGTGTGATTCTCGACAGCAAATTTACTTTTGAGAAATACATTAGGTCTGTGTCTTCTTCAATTGCACAAAAAATTGGCTTATTGAGAAAGTCTTACAAGATTTTCGGTGATCAATCTATTTTGATGAAGTGTTTTAATTCTTTCATTCTACCTTGTTTTGAGTATTGTTCTCCTGTCTGGTGTTCAGCTGCTGATTCTCATCTTAATTTGTTGGACAGAAACTTACGGTCTATTAAATTTCTTATTCCTGATCTATATATTAATCTTTGGCACCGTCGTTCAATTAGTTCATTATGCATGTTGCATAAGATTTTTCATAATTCTGACCATCCTTTACATTCAGATCTCCCTGGACAATTCTATCCTGTTCGTAATACTAGGCAGGCAGTTAAGTCTAATAGCCAGGCCTTCTCATCATGAGGCTCAATACTACACAGTATTTTAGAAGTTTTATTCCAGCTGTTACCAAGTTGTGGAATGATCTTTCTAATCGGGTAGTTGAATCAGTAGAACTTCAAAAGTTCAAAGTTGGAGCAAATGTTTTTATGTTGACCAGGCTGACATGAGTCTTTTTATAGTTTATATATGGCATATCTGTTTTTGACGTTGTTAATAGTTTATATAAGACATATCTGTTTTGACGCTGTTACTGTTTTTAGAATGATATATTGTTAATTTATTCCCATCATTTATTTATTTCCTTATTTCCTTTCCTCACTGGGCTACTTTTTCCTGTTGGAGTCCTTGGGCTTATAACATCTTGCTTTTCCAACTAGGGTTGTAGCTTGGCTAGTAATAATAATAATAGTAGCTGTTTCAATGTTGTCAATGTTTTTAGAATATTTTATTTCATTTATTCATTACTTCTTATATAGTTTATTTATTTCTTTAACTTCCTTTCCTCACTGGGCTATTTTTCTGTTGGAGCCTTCGGGCTTATAGCATCTTGCTTCTCTAACTAGGGTTGAAACTTTCATAATAATAATAATAATAATAATTATAAAAATTCTCATAATAATAGCAGCAGTAATAGTAGTAATAATAGCAATAATATTAATAGTAATAAGAGTAATAGTAATAGTAATAGTGATACTAATATAATATATAATATAATATGATATAGTATAATATAATATAATATAGTAAGACCTCTATTTGTAATAGCATCACACAGTTAATATTCTGGCACATGAATTTTACGATCGCATGATCTTGCAGTCATCAAGAACAGTTGATGGTAGTGGGACTAACCTTGAACTACATACTTTTACTTTTAGGGGCTTATTTCTTGCCCTCCATCAGACACTAAGAGTCTGTTCAGGCAGGCCTTGATGTGTGAAAATAATTTCTTTCCAGTTTATATTTTGCTCTGTATCTTTTCAGTTATTCGCAAGCATTTGTATTCAGGCTTAATAGTTTTCTGGTCACTATTATAACACTTTCCATCGAGGTAATTCTTCAGGTTTTTCTTGAAAGCTGCCACATTTTTGCTATTCTTGACATCAAGTGGAAGGTCGTTGAAGAGTCTCGGTGCAGCATAACAAAAAGTTTTTCCTCCTGTTGCATGATTCACACTAATTTCGAATAGTCTGTATGGGTCTTCAGCATGTCTAACTCTTACAGCAGTGCTAGTAGCTTGAGGGTAGGGGACCAGGCAATCACAAAGATATTTAGGCTTATCACTTGTAAGTGCCTTGTGAGTCAACAAACAAATCTTAAATTCAATTCTAGCCTTAACAAGTAACCAATGTAGACCGATCAGTGCAGGAGTTATTCTCTCCCGAAATTTAATACCTTTTATCATTCTAGCCGCCCGGTTTTTGCAAATTTTGAAGCTTTCTTAGTAGTGTATTGGGCAATTTATAGTACAGAGAATTGCAATAATCAAGCCTTGATATTACGTGACTCATCGCTAAAATTTTTATACTGCCCTCTGTTAAATATTTTCTAATAAATGCTATGTTTCTCAGGTGATAGTTACACACTTTCACTGTATTCACTATTTGATCCCTCATTGACAAATTACAATCTATCAGTACACCCAAATTTTTCACATCAGGCACAATCCTAACATCAGCGTCACCAATTTTAATATGTTGAAATAACTGGTAATTCTTCAAAGCCACCTTTGTGCCAAAAAAACTAAATAGTTCAATTACAAGAGAGCAGTTTCACAGTTATTGGCATTGGGCCTACCCTTTTACTAGCAAGCAGTAGCTGTTCTTTCTATCTTATTCCTCTTCACATTATCTTGTTAGTTTTTATAGTTTATATATGAAATATTTATTTTAGTGCTGTTACAGTTCTTAAAATATTTTATTTCAGTTGTTAATTATTTCTCTCATTTCCATGTTTCCTTTCCTAACAGGGCTATTTTCTTTGTTGGAGCTCCTGGGCTTATAAAAACCTGCTTTTCCAACTAGGGTTGTAGCTTAGCAAGTAATAATAGTAGTAATAAATTTTACGTCATTCAAGACATATGGTGGTAGTATTCTTACACCCAGGGTACTATTTCTCGATGCATTCGTTCTTCTAAACTGTACCCAAATCGCTTTTACCTCCTAATTTATCTTATGGATTCTGTAGATTAATATTGATAATAAAACACCTATTGATATTGTGGTAAAATTTCTTCAAGTGTTGAATGACCCACTAAAACAATGCTAATGGTGTGACAGGTTGAATTAATATAAGACTTCTTTTCCTCTCATAACAACCAAATGGATCTGCGTACCACGTTGAATAATTCCATATCGTAGAAAAAAATACTCGAGTTTTGCAAGTCTCTAATAACAAAACTTCACCGAGCAACACAGCTGACTGTTTTCTAGTTACTCAAACTCAGCCGACAGTCAGGTTTCACAGAAATAGTTCTACGGAAGGAATAGCCAATTGTCTTGCGTTCGAACGCCTCAGCTATATCGCTTTGCATTTACCTAAAAGGGATACGACGTCGATTACATTTTTGCTCAAAACTTTTACGTATATTGTTACATTGTTTCTATGAGTTTCGTTCTGGTTTAGTGTTCTGAACTTTTGACTGAAATAAGTCTACAGTTTTATTTTCTGCGATGTATATATATATATATATATATGTATATGTATATATTTATATATGTGTATGTATATACTGTATATATGTATATATATATATATATATACTGTATATATGTATGTATATATATATATATATATATACTGTATATATATATATATATATATATACACAAGTATATATTTATCTATTTATCTATATGCGACATAATCTTTACTCCTTACTGTAAGCTACTTAAGTCAGATTTGTAGCCAAATTTATATTAACGGGTATGATTACCCTTGATAATGAAATTTCTAAACACATTATAACTTTTATTTTCAACCGCAAGCAACCCCAATTAAGCCATGGTTATGAA
>NC_090735.1:39308415-39310915 GCF_036898095.1 Palaemon carinicauda | reverse complement strand
GAAAATAAATGACTCTTCAGTCCTAATTTCAGAACAGTAAAGTGTACAACATGAGGAAAATTAGAATAAGATTGTGACACTTGCATTGTTGTGGGATCAAAAAAAGTAATACACAATAGTCCTTTGGAATTACATTTTACGGATCACTTTCGAGTACCGCCCTTTCTATAATTGTGTTGACCAAACTTTTAAAATTTCCCTTATGAATCTGAACGACTCATTTGCACACCAGTTTAAGAGGGCGTCCTTGGTCTAAGCAATGTGCCATGTGTCCCAAATTTAATTATTCATGAACAAAAATAAGGCAAAAAACTGCAGTAATTATATAAAAAGAGAATAATTACCATTTATTATTAAGAAATAATCCATTGCAACAGGTTCAGTTGAAAGAAAATTGCAGCCACCATTTTAAAATATAATTAAGGAAAAGGATATGATGTTATCAGTCACTTTAACACAAAGGAATATTACCCTCATTTCCGAAAGAAATGAGAGAGAGAGAGAGAGAGAGAGAGAGAGAGAGAGAGAGAGAGAGAGAGACCACTTTAACACAAAGAATATTACCCTCAATATTTAAGAGAGAGAGAGAGAGAGAGAGAGAGAGAGAGAGAGAGAGAGAGAGAGAGCTATCAGTGAAAATAGATGTGAATTCCGTCGAAATTTACGCCATTAATATTCCGGACTTGGTTGCGTAATAATTACATAGAATTTAACGTCCAGACGAATACTTAACGCTACAGTCTATAATTTTAATGTTTTAATTTTTTGGGATGACTGTTAACTTGTGAGAGAGGTGTGTATTCTCATTAGGATAACAACAGCGTTTCCTTTGATGAATTACTCATAATTTCTGCACAAGTGAAATTGATAAAAGAGCTGCTCTGATTACTCGAGGACCTAAAAGAAAGAAAGAAGAAAGAAACGGGCAGGAGAGGGAAGGGGTGTGTGAGTTGACTTAAGATATTCAAAATAGTAAACTAAACTTTTAGGAATAAGGAGGGAGTTTCTGAGCCATGACGGTAAACTTATATTTTATATAATGGGTCATTTCTGCTTTATATTAATATCTAATGCAATATCCCCTCTACGTGAATTCATTTTTGTCTTTATTATCTTAAAAATGTGTGTAGCTGAGATTGGATATTCAAAAAATGATTGAAACTTTTGTTATTAATAAATATATAATTCTATAGTCAATGATTTTCTGTATACATTTTCATTCATAACAAATAATATAGAAAATCCTGTTTTGTTTGGTTTAGAATGAATTTCAAATTTATATTTATTTCATTCATGAATATCAATTTTATTGTAAGAACATATGAAGACCAAACATTTAAAGTATACCGGTACCTATAGATAGTTATGAAAGACAACAAAACTACCTCTCTTTATTTTACACTATTCCTTTATTTATCGATTAGTTAATACTTTTATATTTATCAATCAATCTGTTTTATTCATGTGTTTTTAAAAAAAATATTTCGAGTCATAAAATTTTTTTTTTTTTTTAAGAAATGGATCTTTTTAGAGCTATTACTTTTTATTTCCCAGATATTTTATTATTTGCTATAATAATATTCCCCTATGGTTTTTTCGTTAGAATTAACCTATCCTGTACTATGTAGAAACAAAAGATACATATCCCTTTTATTGTTTGATACTAAAGAGAAGTTTTATTCCCCAAATATTTTATTCTTTATTATAAGAATCTCCCCTTGTTGTTTTATTATTAGAATAAACCCATCCCTGTAATATGCAGAAACTTCTTCTACTATATAGCAACAAAAGAAGAGAAATATCCTTATTTTGTTTGACAATAAAGAGAAATTTTATTCCCCAAATATTTTATTCTTTAATATAAGATTATTCCTTTGTGGGTTTATCATTAGAATATACCTATCCTTGTAATATAGAGAAACAAAGAGAAGAAAAGTATCCCTTGTTTTGTTTGACACAAAAGAGGGAATTTTATTCCCCAAATATTTCATCCTTTAATATAAGAATATTCACGTATGGTTTTATCATTAGAATATACCCATCTTTCTACTATGTAAAAACAAAGGAAGATAAATATCCCTTCTTTTGTTTGACACTAAAGAGAAGTTTTATTCCCCAAATATTTTATTCTTTATTATAAGAATCTTCCTTTGTTGTTTTATCATTAGAGCATACCTATCCCTGTACTATGCAAAACCTCCTGTACTGTGTAGAAATAAAAGAAGATAAATGTCCCTTCTTTTGTTTGACACTAAAGAGAAGTTTTATTCCCAGAATATTCTATTATTTAATAAGAATATTTCCTTGTGATTGTATCATTAGAATATACCCATCCTTACTATTTAGAAAACAAAGGAACATAAATATCCCTTCTTTTGTTTGACACTAAAGAGGGAGTTTTACTCCCCAAATATATCATCCTTTGATATAAGAATATTCTCTTGTGGTTTTATCATTAGAATATACCCATCCTTCTACTATGTAAAAAAAAAAAAAGGAA
>NC_090735.1:39302970-39305415 GCF_036898095.1 Palaemon carinicauda | reverse complement strand
CATATATATATACATATATATATGTATATATCTTTTATATATATGTATATAATACATGTATCATATATATATATATATATATATATATATATATATATATGTGTGTGTGTGTGTGGGTGTGTGTGTGTGTATATATATATACTTATATATATATATATATATATATATATATATATATATATATATATATATGTATATATATATATGATACATATAATATATACATATATATAAAAGATATATATATATATTTATATATATACATATATATATACTATATATATATATATATATATATATATATATATATATATATATATATATATATATACTTGAATGGTTGGTGAGATTGTTTAATGTGTTTTTTGTGTTGTCAATGGTACCAGTAGATTGGGTCTGTGCATGTATTGTACCACTATATAAGGGTAAGGGAGATGTGCATGAGTGTTGTAATTCAAGAGGTATTAGTTTGTTGAGTGTAGTTGGAAAAGTGTATGGTAGAGTACTGATTAATAAGATTAAGGATAAAACAGAGAATGCAATCTTGGAAGTACAGGGTGGTTTTAGAAGAGGTAGGGGTTGTATGAATCAGATTTTTACAGTTAGGCAGATATGCGAGAAATATTTAGCAAAAGGTAAGGAGGTGTATGTTGCGTTTATGGATCTGGAGAAAGCATATGATAGAGTTGATAGGGAAGCAATGTGGAATGTGATGAGGTTATATGGAGTTGGTGGAAGGTTGTTGCAAGCAGTGAAAAGTTTCTACAAAGGTAGTAAGTCATGTGTTAGAATAGGAAATGAAGTGAGCGATTGGTTTCCGGTGAGAGTGGGGCTGAGACAGGGATGTGTGATGTCGCCGTGGTTGTTTAACTTGTATGTTGATGGAGTGGTGAGAGAGGTGAATGCTCGAGTGCTTGGACGAGGATTGAAACTGGTAGGCGAGAATGATCATGAATGGGAGGTAAATCAGTTGTTGTTTGCGGATGATACTGTACTGGTAGCAGACACAGAAGAGAAGCTTGACCGACTAGTGACAGAATTTGGAAGGGTGTGTGAGAGAAGGAAGTTGAGAGTTAATGTGGGTAAGAGTAAGGTTATGAGATGTACGAGAAGGGAAGGTGGTGCAAGGTTGAATGTCATGTTGAATGGAGAGTTACTTGAGGAGGTGGATCAGTTTAAGTACTTGGGGTCTGTTGTTGCAGCAAATGGTGGAGTGGAAGCAGATGTACGTCAGAGAGTCAATGAAGGTTGCAAAGTGTTGGGGGCAGTTAAGGGAGTAGTAAAAAATAGAGGGTTGGGCATGAATGTAAAGAGAGTTCTATATGAGAAAGTGATTGTACCAACTGTGATGTATGGATCGGAGTTGTGGGGAATGAAAGTGATGGAGAGACAGAAATTGAATGTGTTTGAGATGAAGTGTCTGAGGAGTATGGCTGGTGTATCTCGAGTTGATAGGGTTAGGAACGAAGTGGTGAGGGTGAGAACGGGTGTAAGAAATGAGTTAGCGGCTAGAGTGGATATGAATGTGTTGAGGTGGTTTGGCCATGTTGAGAGAATGGAAAATGGCTGTCTGCTAAAGAAGGTGATGAATGCAAGAGTTGATGGGAGAAGTACAAGAGGAAGGCCAAGGTTTGGGTGGATGGATGGTGTGAAGAAAGCTCTGGGTGATAGGAGGATAGATGTGAGAGAGGCAAGAGAGCGTGCTAGAAATAGGAATGAATGGAGAGCGATTGTGACGCAGTTCCGGTAGGCCCTGCTGCTTCCTCCGGTGCCTTAGATGACCGCGGAGGTAGCAGCAGTAGGGGACTCAGCAGTATGAAGCTTCATCTGTGGTGGAAATGTGGGAGGTTGGGCTGTGGCACCCTAGCAGTAACAGCTTAACTCGGCTGAGTCCCTGGTTAGGCTGGAGGAACGTAGAGAGTAGAGGTCCCCTTTTTTGTTTTGTTCTTGTTGATGTCGGCTACCCCCCAAAATTGGGGGAAGTGCCTTTGGTATATGGATGGATGGATATATATATATATATATATATATATATATATATATATATATATATATATATATATATATATATATATATATATGTGTGTGTGTGTGTGTGTGTGTGTGTGTGTGTATGTGTGTATGCACACATATATACATTCATCTATGTATAAATATTATTATTATCATCATCCCATCAGCTGTTGCTAGTCCACTGCAGGACAAAGGCATAATACATGTCCATACATTGCGCCTTTTTAATGGGCTCTATGTTAGTCTATATTATTATGTATAGAAAGGTACTTTCTCATTCAATTGGGCATCTAATGATAATTGACCTAAGCTGTGATGCCGTTATAGGATAATCTTCATAGGTTTTCTGATTAAAAGTATTGTCAAATTATTATCATTATTATTTTATTTTTATTTTTTTTTTTTTTTGGGGGGGGGGGTGCTTTAGGAACA
>NC_090735.1:39295470-39297970 GCF_036898095.1 Palaemon carinicauda | reverse complement strand
ATATATATATATATATATATATATATATATATATATATATATATATATATGTACATGCGTATCTATAGATATATACAAGGTTTATATATAAATATATATATATATATATATATATATATATATATATATATATATATATATATATATATATATACGTATATATATATATATATATATATATATATATATATATATATATATATATATATATATATATATATATATGCATGTAGGTATGTCGTTTGCCAAAAAGAAAAAGCTTAAAAAATTATTATTCAAACGTTATGAAAAAAAATGAAAATAAACCATTATTTGATTGACATACCACATATATTTTAAAATCTATATGTAAGAAATTTCTCTTATCACCAAAAACACAAAGAAGTAAATATCCTTCAAAAATAAATTTTCGAATTAAAC
Organism: Palaemon carinicauda; assembly: GCF_036898095.1. Lineage (NCBI taxonomy): Eukaryota > Metazoa > Arthropoda > Malacostraca > Decapoda > Palaemonidae > Palaemon > Palaemon carinicauda. The sequence goes on along the minus strand of NC_090735.1, from coordinate 39,297,550 downwards.
CAGTTTCACCACTACTCCCATTGTTTTGGACCCAACTGGTGGAACTAAGTCCGAAGAAGTTGAAGGAGGAAGTTGCTCTGTTGTAATGAAAAGCTCAAGTAAACCGTCTTGGTGTGTTGTCTCCACGAGGATATTCCTGTTGGCTCTTAGCCGAATGGAAATCTGGGGCAAACCTCCAAACAGAGGATGTAAACACTTTGGTGCTCTGAGAACTTTAGGGAAGATTCTACCAGATTCAGTATTAAAGAAGAATGAAGTGTGTTACAAATATCAGTGAGAATGTGGTTCTTAGTTACTTTAGTTCTTTCATTCACTCCGGTTTATACTGTATATATATATATATATATATATATATATATATATATATATATATATATGTATATACACATATATATATATATATATATATATATATATATATATATACATATATGTATATATATATATATATATATATATATATATATATATATATATATATATATATATATATATTTAAATAAGCCATATATATTTTTGATACATTAATGTCTGGATTCTCTTAACGACCTCGGGATCAGAGCCCCAGGCGAAATCACACAAAGACAAGAGCTTGGGTCCGGCCGGGAATCGAACCCTGGTCGGCAAGCTTGTATAGACAGTGACTAAGCCACTTGGCCACGAAGAAAGATAAATGTCAAATGACAATCCTTCTGTACTTATACCTGTCGAATTCAGGTATTTTGTACTTAGAATTGAAATCAACCCATCTTCACCATCGTAGCTAATTGGTTGTTTGTTTCTTGGCATTCAATTAATGATGGTGAAGATGGGTTGATTTCAATTCTAAGTACAAAATACCTGAATTCGACAGGTATAAGTACAGAAGAATTGTCATTTGACTTTTATCTTTCTTCGTGGCCAAGTGGTTTAGTCACTGTCTATACAAGCTTGCCGACCAGGGTTCGATTCCCGGCCGGACCAAAGCTCTTGTCTTTGTGTGATTTCGCCTGGGGCTCTGATTCCGAGATCGTTAAGAGAATCCAGACATTAATGTATCAAAAATATATATGGCTTATTTGCATATGAAAAACACGTCTAAATGTGCAAAATTTATCATTAATTGAATGCCAAGTAACAAACTACCAATTAGCTACGATGGTGAAGATGGGTTGATTTCAATTCTAAGTACAAAATACCTGAATTCGACATGTATAAGTACAGAAGAATTGTCATTTGACTTTTATCTTTCTTCGTGGCCAAGTGGCTTAGTCACCGTCTATACAAGCTTGCCGATCAGGGTTCGATTCCCGGCCGGACCCAAGCTCTTGTCTTTGTGTGATTTCGCCTGGGGCTCTGATCCCGAGGTAGTTAAGAGAATCCAGACATTAATGTATAAAAAATATATATGGCTTATTTGAATAAGAAAAACACGTCTAAATGTGCAAAATTTATCATATATATATATATATATATATATATATATATATATCTATATATATATATATACATATATATATATATATATATATATATATATATATATATATATATATATATATATATATGAATAAATATCAACACAACATCGTGTTCAAATAGAAATAAATTTCTACCTCATACTTGGGATCGAACGCTAGCCCCTTCTAATGAAAGGCCAGGTCGAAACCAACCATGTCACGAGAGCCCATAAAAGAAATTGGAACCTGACGCTACCAGCTGTCCGAGGTTTTACCTGGCGAGACATCAGTCTCTTACCAGCGAGTTTTACCCAATTTCCCGGGCCACCACGTGACACAATTGGTAGTAATTCATTCAAATTACCCCTAATGAGTCAATATGGATAAATATCAACACAACATCGTGTTCAAATAGAAATAAATTTCTACCTCATACTTGGGATCGAACGCTAGCCCCTTCTAATGAAAGGCCAACTCGAAACCAACCATGTCACGAGAGCCCATAAAAGAAATTGGAACCTGACGCTACCAGCTGTGTGTGTGTGGGGGGGGGGGTTTAGGAAAATGTATGAACACTTACAAACACACACACACACACACACACACACACACATATATATATATATATATATATATATATA
>NC_090735.1:39285470-39290470 GCF_036898095.1 Palaemon carinicauda | reverse complement strand
TGTCAACGTCATGTCTATTAAGAGGCTGAATTCAACATAGACTTTTACAAGGTCATAAAACAACTAATCTCCATTAGGTTCACTATTCCATCACTACATTAGATTACACACTAGTATGTGTAAATATATATATTCAAATATATACATCTAGAGATTACAAAAGAAACAGGGGATGGAACAACAGTCGATGAACTGACGAACTAAGAACATTGCAGGTGTAGACTGGCATAGAAAGACCATAAACAGACACAAGTGAAAGGACATGTCTGGGGCCTTTTGTTCTGTAGTGGATTAGTAATTGCTGATGATGATGATGATATATAATTCAAATATACATAAATATTCATATACATACATATATATATATATATATATATATATATATATATATATATACATGTGCATACACACACACACACACACACATATATATATATATATATATATATATATATATATATATATATATATATATATATATATATATATATATATATATATACATATATATACATGTGCATACACACACACACATATATATATATATATATATATATATATATATATATATATATATATATATATATACATACATGCATATATATATACATATGCATACATATATATATATATATATATATATATATATATATATATATATATATATATATATATATATATAAAATATATATATATAAAAATTCATAATTCCGCCAGACACGCTAAGTTTGCATATGATGCATAAATGTAAGCCATTAAGACTAGAGTGGCTTAATATATGCATTAGTTCCTTTCCCAAGCATTTCTACGTCTCTAACTATTAAAATGTACACCCGACCACCTAAATTTATTTAGATAAACGTAAAGCTTTCTCCTTCCCCGTTAAAGAATTTACCAAATAACAAATCTGTATTTTTTTTTTTTACACATTATAAAGGATATTTAAAAATCTTCATTTGTTGCTGCGACATTCTATTTATTTGTTTATACATTCATAATTAAAATAACTGCTTAAAAGGAAAATAAATATAATAACATTTTTATAAAATATAAATTCGAACATAAAAATCTAGTATGAAATATTATGAGCTATTCCACACAAGTAATCAATAACAAGTCTTCGAAGTCGTTGGGCCTAATCTCGATATTTTTTCTTTTTCTTGGGAAGTTCCTGACCAGCTACGTATTGCTCAAATCTAACTTGATTTAATGCCTATTCTTTCTAAACGCAGTCAATAAATTTCCAGATGTTTGGATGGCAGGCTGTCATCTGTTCTTCAAAAGCTCTGTACCACCCTTCTACAGAATTGTTTGTCTTCGGCAAATTATGTAATACAGCTTCATAAACGTTCCACATTTCGTGCAGAAATTGGGGTGGTCGACGACGCTGTCTTCTGTCTGGACGTCCTATCCAGGTATCTTCGAAATAATCCAAGACTTCTTGGACCTCAGGGGGGAAAATAACGCTGTCACATAACTCTTCGAGTGTAGATATGACTCTCTCTGTTGGTACGAATGCTATTGCAGGGAGCATTCGCAGACTTAAAGCAAAATCTGCGTCATTTTCATACCTCTCTTTTAACCCATGACATTGAATAGTACGCATGATACACTGGCAAAAAAAGGAAAAAACAGCCATTTTGCTTAATTTGGAGAAATGTGTTTTTACATGCTTATATCATAGCTTTCTCAAAATCTGTTGTTATTAACAATGGGGGTAGAGACGTGAGTGAGTTCTTTATCTTTCCCAAAGACATTTCATACGTTTCTTGAGATTTATCTGGCAATAAGGCATATACTAACGGCAATGAAATATTTTCCTTTAAACCATGTAGAGTGTATAACTGAAAGAATAATAACGGGGCGGTTTTGAAGGTTCCATCCGCATACCAATGTTGGCTTTCATATCAGCTAACAATTGTAGATTTCGCTGCGTGCTGAAGATCATTATGCGCTTTTCAATATTACCAGAATCAAAATATAAGAACTCCTCCCCATTTGGCAACGTAGTAAAACCCTCAGGAAAAGTGATATGTTTACGATGAGATGGAAGAGCTGGTCCAGAAATACTTTTATATCTTATATTTCGCATTGTTCTTTTCAACGTATCTGTACTTGGAAGCTTTCCTGCTGCTGCTTGACTGCATCCATCAAAAGCAATTGATGATATTTAATGAGGTGAGTCTGTTGAATTCTTCGCTTTGATACGAACTTCTTCACAAATCTTTGCCGCCTCGACATTGGCGGCATCTGCAAGATGATTATGCTCATTCAAAGTCTCAACAATTTTGTCACCCACTGGTTACTCGTGCACGACACTTCGTCTTCTGGTACTGCTCACCTTTCCAATGTATTTTATCTTCAATTTGTCTTTCTTTGACGTACATATAGTTATTAATGCACAATTTCTTCTTTCCTTTCTCACTATAAATGAACCGATGGGCCATTTTAAAGAAATGTGTTAGATATATATGCCTAAAAGAGCGAGACAACACTGAACCGCAATGAAAGTGTTGCTTCAAAGGCTTGAGAAACTGTTAATTTTTTTTTTCAAACGATCTATTTATACCATTTAGGATAATTTTGAAACGATTGTTAGGCGATAAAATACTCTAAAAAAGGAAATGGGTGAATTGTTTTGCGATGAATTGTTAGGCGGTGATTTGCTAGCGGTGAATTTTCCTTAACGGTGAATTTTCCTAAACTCATATCTATTATTTTGTTTTAGAAATTCTCATCTGAACAAATAATAATAAGTTACTAAGACCCCCCCCCCCCAAAAAAGTGATAATAATGAATATCATATTACTTGAAATATTATCAGAAATTTTGAAGGTAAATGACTGATTTTCTTTCTAATTTAGAGAAATTTATTTCATTTCCGAAATCACTAAGAAAATCACCATGAAACAGAATCATGTTATTCTTATCTTCAGCACTAAAGAGCATCTTCATCTGCACTCTGTGGGGCCACAGTTGTTGCAATACAGTCATCAAAATCAGCTGGATCAAGATCATGTATGAATGTTCCATCAGCGCATGTCGCACCATACATAATCTGGCTCAAGTATGTATCGTTTATTATGAGCCAACGAATGTCACAGCCACACTGAAGAGGATTATCTGGAATGATTTTAGAATCCAATGAAAGTATGGATTTAGTGAAAATTTTTAACAAGAGGTGGGATTTTTTAAAGGTTTAAAGGACGCTCATGAATGGCAGAGGAAAGAGACAGTGATATTGTCCTAACAAGCAGGACAATGGTCTAGAGACTGACCATATATAAATTGGATCAACAACCAAGACCTCTTCCATCCAAACTAGGACCAAGGAGAGCCAGGCAATGGCTGCTAATTACTCAGCAGGTAGACCTAGAGGCTCCCCCAAACCCACCATCCTTATCTCAGAAGGATGGTGAGGTTGCAGACACTGATGAAACTATCGAGTTTGAGCGGAACTCGATCCCTAGTCCGGCGAGCGCAAAACAGGAACGCTTCCAATAGGCCACCACGTAGGGTTTATATGTCTAATATATTATAAGTAACACCAATATTAACAATTATAGAATTATTATGATAACAATAATGATAAAATGGCGCTTATCGTTTAAACTGGTCTAAATTTGAATAAGAAATATATTAAAGCAGTTACTAATACTTCACATTAAACTAAGGCCTAACTATGACTTATAAGTTTTCCTATCATTAATGACTATTAACAAGCTAAACAAAGTTCCTCTTCCAGACCACTAATGGGTTCATAATATATTAAATTTTAGTACTTCCAATTGTTTTAAAATTATAATTTCCACATTCATATACCAATAATAATATTACTCTATATAGGTTTAAAAGTTTTTTGTTATGATAACTTCCCATTCAGTCATTAAAATGCATGTAAACTGAAGTTGGTATTAGTAAATAAAACACTATTATCTAATGCATAAACTACTTAGCATTTGACATCTAGAGAAAATGAACCCTTTGAAACATACCTTTGATGGAAACAGTTGTTCCATCCTCAAGAACGGTTCGCCAAACTTCTTCATCAAAAGTTTTCAAAGCGTTGTACTCGAAGTTCACCGAACTAGTTACACCTGGTAAAACAAAACCCAAAAATTACGAATATATTACAAAATTTCAGTAAAAAAAAAATAGTAAATTTATATTCTGTATCACTCTTATAAAATGAATGCATATCAGTTAGTGGATGTATTGATACTGAATATATTAAAAAAATATAGTAAAATGGTAAATTTATCTTCTGTATCACTTATAAAAAAGAATATATATCTCTTAATAGATGTATTGATACTGAATATATTACAAAAAATTGTAACAAGTAAATTTATCTTTTGCATCACTCTTATAAAAATATATATCAATTAATGGATGTATTCAGACTCACCCTTAATTGCATTTGGTCCCAAAGTGCTTATGGAATTGAAACTTATGTATAAAGAAGTGACAGTTCCATTGAAAGTAAAAGTATGCCTTGCAATATTTCTTATCTTATTGGCAGTCAAGTCTACTTGTTGTAGATAGTGTGATGCGCTGAAAGTCACTGAAAATTTATAGGAAGAGGAGAATTAATAAAAGGAAATGATCATGATTTAAACATTTAATATTTAATAAAAATAATTTCATATGTACTAATGTACATGACCCGAGGGAGGGGGAGAGCTGATGATGACCTAAAAAAAATAAATACACACATACACACACACACACACATACACACACACACACACATATATATATATATATATATATATATATATATATATATATATATATATATGTGTGTGTGTGTGTGTGTGTGTATGTGTGTGTTTGTGTGTATTTATATGTGTATATATATATATATATATATATATATATATATAAATATATATATATATATATATATATATATATATATATATATATAAGTAGACTTGTGCATACATATGAATATATATATATATATATATATATATATATATATATATATATATGCA
>NC_090735.1:39277970-39280470 GCF_036898095.1 Palaemon carinicauda | reverse complement strand
GATGTCCTTGTGATCTTTGTAGCTACATAACTGCAGCTTTCAAGGGGCATCTGATATTCAGAAACCTCTATAGGATAATGAAAATAATGCTAGGACTTACATGACGTATATAGTACCTTGCTTATACTGTCAGATATAATCTTATTGAGAAGAAATAAAAGTTTAAAATGATGGCAGAGGCTGGAATTACGTTTGACTGTTTTAATACAAAAAAGGCTAATTGCTCATCGGGTGAATTCGAGAAGATTCTAATTTTATGTTTTAATTTGCATGAGTTAAAAATGGAAAACTTCACTATGTAAAAAAAGTTCTGCGAGGGCAGTCTCTCTCTCTCTCTCTCTCTCTCTCTCTCTCTCTCTCTCTCTCTCTCTCTCTCTCTCTCTGGTCTTTAGAGAAGCAATCCCGATTAACATCCATGAGATCAGCGTTAGATCCCTGTCAGGGGGGTGTGTGATAGGTAGGTGGGGGGGGGGGGGTGTTACGGAGGCATCTCTTGACCCAAAACTGGAGGACCTCCACGAGATATTTCTCTAGTATAAAATTTCACATATCATGATATAAACAATTTATTGCCTGAATTTATAAAACTCGAATAAAAAATACGATATTTTTTATTATTGAAAACATATGCTTTATCATGTGTTTGGCGGAGTCTAATAAAATTTTATAGATATTTCATATATAATTGGTATTTAACATGTGGACTATTTTAAATCCTTCACTCTTGTTCAACGGTGTTACCATAACAGGAACGTTTTTTTTATTTCAAATAGAATTTACAATACACCAACAGTGGTTTTTCTAGGGTTCAACTGTATATTTTTATGGTTCGGTAATCCCATTTAATTACAATTCAAAGTGGGCTTCACCACATGTGACTAACGTGGTCTGATTTTTACTATATTCCTCATATTTACATAAAATATTTATCTTTATATATATATATATATATATATATATATATATATATATATATATATATATATATATATATATATATGTGTGTGTGTGTATATATATACATATATATATATATATATATATATATATATATATATATACATTATATATATATATATATATATATATATATATATATACATACATATATATATATATATATATATATATATATATACATGTGTGTGTGTGTATTTATATATATATATGTATATATATATATATATATATATATATATGTAAATATGTATATATATAAATAAATATATATATATATATGTATATATATATATATATATATATATATATATATATATATATATATATATAACTATATATATACATATATATATATATATATATATATATATATATATATATATATAATCGTGTGTGTACATGCATATACTGTATATATGTATATATATTAATATATATATATATATATATATATATATATATATATATATATATATATATATATATAATATATATATACATATATATATATATATATATATATATATATAAATATATGTGTATATATATATGTATATACATATATATATATGTATATATATATATATATATATATATATATATATATATATATATAAATGTATGTATATATGTATATATATAATTAATGGCATTTTCGCTTCTAGAAAGATTGAGGTTTAGCAGAAAGGCGAAAGAAAGCAGATACTTCAGCATTTGGACAGTTTATTGGCTAAGCTTTCGGGAACAACATTTCCCATCATCGGAGCTAAAAAAGGAATGTAAAACACATATGAATAGACATTACGTTAGTCAATGAAATTCTGTTAAAAAGGCAAGAATTATAACAAATAAATCGAAATACTTAAAAAATGAAGTGGAGGAAATATACTAAAAAATAATAAATTAAACCATATAAATCAAATTAAAAATCAAAACATTAAAACATTAAATGAATGCTATAGGAAAAGAGCAATACCAAAATCAGAACAAATACACAGAAAACTTTAAAGAAGAATTCACAAAACATCATAAATAAGGGAATCAAAACAATAATACACTGAAATAACCTGGAATAAAAGACAAAGAAAAAAACACAAAATAAAATAAACTCTGGATAAGAAAGAAACACACCTAGTATGGAAAAATATCCAAGACTGAGACATGGAAGGACGGGGAGGTTTAGACGTTAGAGCGTGTAAGTAATGGTTTGAAGATTAAGTGGTTAAGTTGTTAGGCAATATGTAAAGGAACAGAGGTTGTTGAGTGATTGAGAGTAGGGGATAGCTGTTTAATGAAAAGTGATTCTAGGGTAGGTAGAGAATAGCTATTGGGTGATTGGGCTAGTATTTTGAAATTAGAATAGTTAATTAATTGCTTGCATTGTTGAGCGTGATTACGTATGGAAGAAAATTCTTTTTTATTTAAAATACAACCTGTACGGTGACTGACTCCTCTATGAGAGTCAATGCGGATCCTCAAGAGACGGTTGGAACAACCGATATAAGTTCCTAAATTACATTTAGGACAATTGTATAAGTAA
>NC_090735.1:39265470-39272970 GCF_036898095.1 Palaemon carinicauda | reverse complement strand
TACGGCAAAAAGTTATCATTTTGTGAACTAATTATCAAAATGTATTAATTTTAATTTTTTATGTTTTCCCTGGATTTATGCAAATCATGTTTTAATGTAATAATACAGTATATTTTATTGTCATTATGCAACGCCATCAAATTGCAATGATGTAATCTCATCATTTATCTTACGACACAAGTATATACTTCAATCATTTATCAGTTATAACGTGATAAAAATAGCAAATACAGTTTGCGACTGAAGTCAAATACATCTTTATACATGATTTAAAAAAAAATATATATATGTATATATATATATATATATATATATATATATATATATATATATATAGATATATATATTTGTATATATATATATGTATATATGTATGTATGTATGTATGTATGTATAAATGAATTTTTATGTATATATTCAACCGGCCCTCTGGTAATAAGTCTTTGCATTCTATATCTCCTTACACTCTGGCTCTCGAAGCTCAGAATATCAACATGTTTGCAAAATGATCAAACCGGAAACCGGAAATAGCATTTTTTTATAATCCCAAGATCATTTTCAGTGACACATCTATAGTAACAAAAATAACATCCCCTTTGCTTTTATTTTCATATAGTTATTACTCTTATCAGGGCTTTACCGGTAATAATGTTCTACATATAATAGTATTTCTCAATTTTTAAACTTGGAATATATATAAGTTTGGAATATCATATAACACAAATGATGTGTCTTCGATTTATTCTAGGGAAGGAAGTCTTTTCCCTTTCCTTATAGAGAACGCCTATTCGAAAACGGTGTAGTAATGAAAAAATTATCATAGATTTCCAAGAATTTCTCTTTCATTCTGCCAGTGATTTTTATTGTGGAAATAACCCAACGAAATATCTGTATTGCTTCATGAGGCGTGACTTTAATAAATCCCTTCTCGCTAAGGATGAAGGTGCCAAGTTTCCTTTTCAATGATAACGTCAAAAAAGAGACGTGAAAGTAAGAAAGTGTGTTTAGAAAGAAATCAAAAAGAAAATGGAGTGATAAGGATCCCAATTGTCGTTTTTAATAAAGTTCGCTAACTGAAAAGAACAGTTCGTAAATGTAACGTATGTTTTATTGGCATAAACTATGTCCTTTAAATAACATGATAAAAGTCTTTCTGAGGAAATAGATAAAAAGCTACTAGCAAATGTAAGACATGTAAGAGCTCATTTGAATTCCCCTGTGTACGAATTTGGGAGATATTAATTGACAATTATATTTTCTTTGCTGGTATAATCTGCCTACGAGGAATTGAAAAAAATATATTAAGTGTCCAAAAAAAAACCCACACAATTATCAAATAATCCGTATAATATTCTGAGATAGTTTTGAGATAATCTTTAGAATGAATAAGATATAGCAAAAAGGCATCAATGCTCAAAAATTATTATCAATACTTCGCTAGCACCTGAGACGTACATACACACACACACACACACACATACACACACACATATATATATATATATATATATATATATATATATATATATATATATATATATATATATATATATATATATATATATGCGAGGTGGAAAACCATAGGTCAGCACCTTTAGATATTATTGTTGTCTATCATTTTTACTTAATATCTAATGTTCCGATCATTGCACTGGACGTCGTTTTTCTCGTAGAAGTAAGTAAGCAACTGAGAAACTTTCCTCACTTAAGAGGAAATGTGTAAAGTGTTGATTTCTTGTATCAAAAGTATTCCGTAAAATGTTTTTAGTCTTGTTTTGTGGATATATAATTTTTCATCAGGAGGTAACGTTTTAACTTATTTTCTCGAATTTCTTGATGTAAATACTACTTTTACTACCTGAATACGCGCATTTGATTATATACAAATTACAAGGAATTAAGTTCGATAATATCTTTAAAAGTTAGTGGGTCAAATTTCTATTGGGTACATGTTTGTAATTATTTATCAAAAATATATTTTGTTCAACATTTTCAAAAATGCTTTCAAACACTAGAAAAACGTTACCAACACATCTTGTGAAAATCTGATAAAGTGTTAAATGAAATAAATGTAAAACCAAGTTAAACGAGTGGACTCTATACGGCCGAAGTAATGAAGAATCTTGAAAACGTTCATTAACATCTTCAAATAAAAAAAGTCAAGCTGAGGCATTTTAGAGTAACGCCATGGCTGAAAGTTTTCTTAATTATCAACACGGATATTTAATGAATGAAAATTTTGAATTTCTTTATCTTAGGGCATTGCCGGAAAGGATTGTGTTAGTGGTAAAGGATTTTTATTCCACTGACTTCATTAAGCGCACCACAGGAAATGTGCTCTGCTTCTCCGTCTACACTAAATCTAGGAGCAATATATATATATATATATATATATATATATATATATATATATATATATATATATATATATATATATACATATATATATATATATATATATATATATATACATATACATATAATATATATATTATATATATATATATATATATATATAGAGAGAGAGAGAGAGAGAGAGAGAGAGAGAGAGAGAGAGAGAGAGAGAGAGAGAGAGAGAGAGAGAGAGTCTGCAACCCCTTAATTATTCCCATAAAACAAACGAAACATGGTAGATTAGAATTATAAACTTGAAGGACGATAATATGTTGAAATATAAAATTCACAGGAAATGGAAAAGTAAGCCAGAGAACTGGGCAGGAGGAAAAGTTCCAGTCTTGATTCCAGTAGCTGGTGTATTATACACCGTAAGGATTCCAAGCACTTCTATCCAAGAATTGAATTTCAAGCACCCCATTGCTTGAGCCTCAATAACGTCATAGAACCTTAAGAAGAAACTTTCTTTCGTGTTTTGCAAGTCCTTCGATGTTTGCTGGTATTATTATTATTATTATTATTATTATTATTATTATTATTATTATTATTATTATTATTATTATTATTATTATTATTATTATTATTATTTTTCTTTTTTTTTCTTATTAAATTCTTCGAGTTTTTTCTTATGATCATCATCATCATCATCATCATTATTATTATTATCATTATTATTATTATTATTATTATTATTATTATTATTATTACTACTACTACTACAACAACTACTATTATTATTATTATTATTATTATTATTATTATTATTATTATTATTATTATTATTATTATTATTACTACTACTACTACAACAACTACTATTATTATTATTATTATTATTATTATTATTATTATTATTATTATTATTATTATTATTATTATTATTATACCTTTGTAGATTAAATTGAAGTTAAATATAAAAAATATTCCCATTTCTATTTTTGAGCTAAAGATTTCTAATTAACGATTACCCTAAAATACATAACAACACGCATACACACAAACACACACACATATGTCTGTTTATGTGTAGGTAAAAACAAAAAATTCTCGTAAAAAAATGAGATTCTAATGTCCAAGAGATAAAAGATAGTTATCTTTAAGACTTTGAAATTAATTAAACAAATGTTCTTATTAAGGAATGACATTCTGTTGTTGACTAATAGATCAATCAAGTCAAGGATATATATGATCAAGTGTAGTTTCCAAATCCAGAGAAGAGTTTAGTGTTTAGTAACTTTGATCTGGTCAACCTTCTGGTGTACTTAAGGGCGAAATTATTACTATCAACAATAAATGGCAGTAGCAAATCCTGTTGACATATCTCGCCCTTCCTAACCTCATGCCCCAATCTCCTCCTTCATGATGATTTCTCGTTTGGCCATTAGTTAAATGGAGATTTATGTCCTACAGCCAAACGGAGGATGGAAACTATACCAGCATCATAGATGGTTTTGCCTGCTTCATTTACTTGAAGGGGAACGTCAAGCGCTGATATTTCTCTTGATGTTTTGGTGTACTGAATTTGTAAACCTAGAAAGGGATGGCTGAATAGTGACAAAATATATGTACCTTTTTACCTCTTATTCCACTATCTTGGATTAGAGTTCTCTTGTTTGAGGGTACACTCAGGCACGCTATTCTATCTTATTTCTCTTCCTCTTGTTTTGTTGAAGTTTTTATAGTTTATATAGGAAATATTTATTTTAATGTTGTTACTGTTCCTGAAATATTTTATTTTTTCGTTTCCTTTCCTCACTGAGCTATTTTCCCTGTTGGAGCCCCTGGGCTTATAGGGTTGTAGCTTAGCAAATGATAATAATAATAATAATAATAGTAATAATAATAATAATAATAATAATAATAATAATAATAATAATAATAATATCTTCTTTGGAAAACATAGAGGAAAAAGAAAGACCGGAAGACAAGCAAGCAGACAATAAAATTTTGTTTTTCTACAAGCAGCCAGTAACCTATTTATATATTTTATAATTAAGCAACAAGATTCTCAAATGTTAGATATACAATACGAATCTAAAACTAGTAAATTAAAAAAAAAAAAAAAACTTTTTGGCAAGTTGAGTCTACTTTTGGGCAAGTTGTGTGTATTTGTTAGAAAGTTATGTGTATTTATTGGCAAATTGGGTATATTTGGTGGAAAGCAGAGTCTACTTGTTGGCCAGCTGAGTGTATTTGTTGTCAAATTGAGATAATTGTTTGGCTAGTTGAGCGTATTTGTTAGCAACTTGTGTGTATTTGTTGGAAGTGTTATGAATTTGTTGGCAAGTTGAGTATATTTGTTGACAAGTTGCCTGCTGATCTTAAAGGGAGAAATGCTTCGAATCGATATCGAATGACAGCTGCAAATCCTGTTGCTATGACACCCCTCCCCCACCCAACAAGCCTCCCTGGATAACCCACACCCCGACCCCTCTATCTCCCTTCCCGAAGGGTTGGCGGTTGGCCATCAGCCAAATGGAGATTTAAGGCCTACAAGCAAACGGAGGATGGAAACTCGCCGGATATTTAAGATAGGTTTTGCTTTCTTTCATTCAAGTGAATGGAAGTATTGGTTCTTTACCTCCTTTTATGCTTGAGTGGATCTAATTTAATTTGTATATTAAGAAAGAGGGCATTATTCTTTATCTTATATCTATGTTATAGGAAAGAATATTATATATATATATATATATATATATATATATATATATATATATATATACATACACAAATATATATATATACCTGTATATACATATATATATATATATATATATATATATATATATATATATATATATATATATATATATATGTGTGTGTGTGTGTGTGTGTGTGTGTATATATGCGTATACAAACATATTATATATGTATATATGCATATAAATATATATATATATATATATATATATATATATATATATATATATATGTGTGTGTGTGTGTGTGTATGTGCGTATGAATGTATACTGTTAAGGCGAATACGCTCTTTCATTTATATTTGCACTAGATAGGCTTCATCCACATTCTGAAACATTCTCGTCCTGTTATCGTATCATTACTGAGATACAATAGACCCACAATCCAATGCTTAATGACTTCTTGTCTAATCCAGACGCAATAAGAGACTCGTTATCATAACTTTCGTACAGAAAATGCTCTCTCTCTCTCTCTCTCTCTCTCTCTCTCTCTCTCTCTCTCTCTCTCTCTCTCTCTCTCTCTCTCTCTCTTCATCCGGAGAACGCTTTCTTTCATTCTCATTGTGTCCAGTTATGAAAATCCCAGAAAGGTAAACAAGTTCATATACATAAGACAACCACTCACTTGGTTTCGTTCTTCATTAGTCTATACTTCAAGTTTCTGATTTTTATATTCTTTTATTGAAAGCAAATTACATAACCTTTTTTATGTAGTAAATATACAATTTCATTGAATTCAGTGTGGAATTTCTTCCAATCGAGAATGAATTTTTTAGACAGTTTCAAAGATGTATAAGCATTTGAAGGTTTAAAGGCCGCTCATGAATGGCACTATCAAGCAGGATATTTCCCTAGAAAATGGTCATATTACATATGATCAGCGCCCAAGCCCCATTCACCCAAGCTAGAACCAAGGAGGGCCGGGCAATAAACGCTGATGGCTCAGCAGATAGACTTGTAGGCTCTCCCAAACCCCCATCCTTAGGTCACAAGGATGGTGAGTTTGCAGCAACCAAAGGAACTAATGGACTCTAAGCGGGACTCGAACCTAAGTCTGGCAATCACCAGGGATTTTAATATACACTGTTTAGTTACATTTTGAAACTTGCAATCGTCCGTGCCTAGTGTTATAGTTGCTCAAGAGATTATCCTTAATATCATGGAATTGTGTTCAACACATATACTTGATATCAAAAGCATAGACTATAAGATAAAATAAGGGAGTTTTAATAATCTATGTAAAAATTGTAAAATGTTAATAATGATTTTAACCTCAGCAAAGAGCTGAGCAACACCTCTCCATTGAAGTCTCTCTTCCCCAAAAGCTGCATTTATATCTGTCCCTGATCTGGTCACTTGTAGATAGTCACTTCCCTATTTGTTAAAAGTTTTGTATAAGTCTTCACACAAATACAGAAACAGATAGAGCGAAAAACAGATACAGAAACAGTCAGACAGAAGCAGAAATATATGAACAGACAGACAAACAAATAGATACAGAAACAGATAAACAGATAAGAAAAATAGATGAACAGAGAGAAAAAACAGATACAGAAACACAAGAACTGACAGACAGAAAAACAGATTCAGAAGCAAATAAACAGATTAAAATACAGATGAATAGACAGACATAAAGAACAGATACAGAAGCAGACAACAAGTTACAGAAACACATAAGAAGACAGAAAAACAAGCAAATACAGAAACAAAAAACAAACAGATGAACAGACATACAGAAAATAAATACTAAGACAGTCAAACAGATACAGAAACAAAGAAACCGATACAGAAACAGTTGAACAGACACAGTTGAACAGACACAGAAAAACAGATATAGAAATAGACGAAAGAATTAACGAAGAATCTAAGCTAAAACAATACCAACCAAAGAGTTGAAAATGTAAAACGAGTGCTATTTTATTAAGTGTGAAAGGAAAAACAGTACTATAGTCCTTTTCTTTTAGCGATGCATATTTGCACCGACTCGCAGCGGTGCCCTTTTAGCTCGGAAAAGTTTCGTGATCGCTGATTGGTTGGAATTTTCTCGTCCAACCAATCAGCGATCCGGAAACTTTTCCGAGCTAAAAGGGCACCGCTGCTAGTCGGTGCAAATATGCATCGCTAAAAGAAATGGACTATAGTCTATTCCATACCTTTATAGATGGTACTCTTAAAGCAAACACTGAATGTCTGCTTATTAACCATAAAAAGAAAACACCTCATTCAATATGGATAATATACCACTGCATTTCAATAGAAATTTCAAATACAAGTCTTGAAAGACCCACACAGAATTGTATTGTTTAAACATAAATCAGATGTATTTACTATTGTGCAAGTGAGCCGTTAGGTTGTAATTGACAGACGAGTCGAATGCAATTAACTTTATTTGGACGGAGCATGATTA